>NW_010393362.1:0-1382 GCF_000710305.1 Buceros rhinoceros silvestris | reverse complement strand
ACCTCCTCCCAGCAGCCAGGGGCTCTCCGTGGTGCCCAGCCGTCCCTCATCCTTGGGGACCACCACTCCCCCAGCATTGTGTGCTGGTCCCCAGAACCGTGCCAGAGAACCCCGTGGTGGTGGCAGCTCCCCAAAGCCGTGTCCTCCCCATTGCACCCCATGGCCGTCACCTACCGACCCCCGCAGAGCCTCCAGGTCACAGGTGAGGGCCTGGAGCTGGCGCCGGTACTCGTTGGCCTCCTGCTTGGCCGCGCGAAGGGCCTCGGCGTGCCGGGCAGCCGCGTCTGTCAGGTCCGTGAACTGCAGGGGGACACGTGCCGTGGGATGGGACCACGTGGCAGGGAGTGTCTTGGTGACACGTGGCGTGGGAACACAACCCTGCTCTGCGCCCCAGGAGGGATGCGGCCCTGGCAGCTCGTGGCATGCAGAAACATCCCTGACCCTACGGGGTGATGGGACAGCGCACTTGGGACGTGTCCCCGGTGCCGTTTGTCACTGGGGATGTGTCCCTGTTCCCGCAGCTTGAAGGGACATGTGGGACATCCCCAAAAGCACATCTCGGGGCATCCCGGCTCCGGTGGGAGGAAGGGGCAGCGCAGACGGGATGTGCCCCCGATGGCACGTGGTGCTGGGGACGGGTCCCTGCTCTCATGGGCGGAAGGGACAGGGCACGTGGGGCCTGTGGCCAATGGCACGTGTCGTGGAGGTGTGACCCTGCTCTCTCGAGGTGATGGGACAGTGGACACCCGATGGCACGTGGTGCTGGGGACGGGTCCCTGCTCTCATGGGCGGAAGGGACAGGGCACGTGGGGCCTGTGGCCAATGGCACGTGTCGTGGAGGTGTGACCCTGCTCTCTCGAGTGGATGGGACAGTGGACAGGGGACACGTCCCTGCTTTGTGGGTGGGAGGAATGGTGCCTCGGGATGTCCCTGCTCCTGTGGGACAGTGCACATGGGACATGTCACTGTGAACACAATTCCTTAGGGACTGTCACCATGGGGGCCACATCCCTGCCCCCCGTGAGGACCAAAGCAGGACATGGGCACCAAGTGGGGACCCCAAAACCCCCCTCACCACCACCAAGAACCACCCAACACCGGCGTGCTCAACCCCCACCCTGAGAAGGTGCCATCCTGGGAGGGGACAGCCGGGCCACCCGTCCCTTGGGTGACAGGCTCCCACCGCACCTTGGACTTGTACCACTCCTCGGTCTCCTGGACGTTGCTGGTGGCCATGGCCTCGTACTGGCTGCGGATGTCGCGCAGGGCGGCCGTCAGGTCCGGCTTGCTCGCGTCCACCTCGACGTGCACCCGCTGCCGGGCCAGCTGCTCCTGCAGTTCCCGCAGCTCCTGGGGGGACAGCGGGGTCAGCCAGGCCCCCC
>NW_010393361.1:9222-9617 GCF_000710305.1 Buceros rhinoceros silvestris | reverse complement strand
GAAAGGGGGCGCATCCCCATATGCCACAGTACCGACTGGGAATCCTGTGTCCTGAGTGCCACACCAGCCCCAGACCAGTGGGAAAGGGGTTGTATCCCCATATCCAATACAAGGAAAGGGGGTGTATTCCCCTATCCCAGACATACCATCCTGGAAAGTTGGGAATCTCATACCCTGAGGGCCAGGCCAGTCTCAGCACAGGCTCCCTCCCTCCCCTGGGAATGCTGATCCCACTGGTTATTTTTAACATCCCTCTCCTGAGAGGCCAGAGCAGCTGGTTTCTCCCTCCGGCCGTGGATCCCCCTGTCCGAAGCACGCCCCCAGAGGGACTGGGCACCCACATGCAGAAGAGGATGGGCGAGGCGGTGACCCGGGTGGGCCGGGAGGGGGACGAC
>NW_010393361.1:7239-9115 GCF_000710305.1 Buceros rhinoceros silvestris | reverse complement strand
GGTGGCCCGGGTGGCCAGGAAGGTGAACGACACAGTGGAGAACAAAACGGACTCCCTGGGTAAGCCCGGTGCTCCGGCTTGGCTCCCGCTTGGGGCCCATGAAAGGGTCAGGTATCTGGGAGCAAGGCTCTATTTTTTGCTGCCATGCTCCAAAAAAAGCTGCCGGCCCCCGCTCTGGGGGCTGCGCCCAAGGCTCCCCTACGCCCAGGGAAGGGAAAGGCTCCCCCCAGAGGGCTCTCAGCCCCCCCAGAGTTTGAGCGGGTTCTCAGCAATGGCACATAATCCCATGGGACGTGTCCCAGGGACACACTCCCTCCTTGTAAGCGACAGCAGAAGCCAGGCTTCCCCCTGTGTCGCCTTGTCAGATACGTGTTTTTCTGCAATTTCCCTGTTTCCAGCTAATATCCGACACCCACGCAGAGTTCATCAAAAGAGAGAGATGAAAGCTGCTCATTTTTATTCGTGCTGGATTCCCAGCCCCGGGGTATAAATGAGCGTACGCTGAGAGTCAGAGCTGCATCATCAGCCTGTCGACATCCTCCTGAGCGAGAGGAGAAGCAGGGGAGGACCGAGCCTGTGCAATCCCCACCATGGCTTTGGGGAAGGGACCGGCAGCAGAGCCCAGGCTGAGCATCACGGGGTCGGCATACAGTTTCCATCCCCTGGCATGTCCCAGGAGGTGAAACAGAAGGGGCAAAACAAAAGTGCAATAGGTGAGAAGTGCAGTCAAATCCTTTTCCCCCCTCCCTTCTGCTTGCCATGGGACAAGCACCCACCACCATGAGAAATCCAGCCAGGGGCATGCCCAGGAAAAGCCCTGCTCCATCCCCATCCCGCTCAGCAGTGGAGGAGGCACCCCTGTGCTGCTCAACCATCCCCAGGGTCCTAGAGATGTAGGGCAGGGGAATTACTGAACTGGTGAAGTTATTAGACAGGAACAGGCTGGCTGAGGGTTTCCGGAAGCACATTGCAGCACGGAGGTATTTGTAAAATGATTTGAGGTTGGACACACCTAAGTCAGAACTGCACTAGCATCGCTGATGGGATCAAACTATCAGTGCTTGCCGAGGTGACTGCAAAGAATTTTTTCAATGGAGAAGAGCACGGCAAGGGACGTTACAGCATCCATGGGTGGCAGCGCCCAGACAGGCCAAATCAAGCATTAAGGGGTGGAAAACAAGATAGGAAGCACTGCTGCATCCCAGCTGGGGTACACATAAGGTGCCTGGGTCTCTCCGGGGGCAGATCTGGCCAACTGCAAGCTGATGACGTTCCCCGTGGGCATCTACAAAGCCATGAGGAGTGTCACCGAGGGGATCCACCACATCTCCCTAGCAAATAATGAGCTGAAGTCCCTCACTGGCCGATTCGTCACCACCTTCAACCAGCTGAGAGGTAAGGGACAGCCCCACTGCCTCACAACCTCTGAGACCCAGCAAAGAGCCCCCAGGTTGCTGCAGAGGGGGTATAGCATCACAGCTGCTGCTCCTCTGAACTTTCATCTCATCCTAAGCACTAGTTCGGGCCCCCAAAAAGCCATTTTTATTTACCCTTGCAGGAGGAGGGTACTGGTTTTGCTCTGACCCACCCTCCCAAACTCATGCTCTGGCACTTTCCAGCCCCTTTCAGCAGCAGATGGGCTACTGCCAGGTCACTCACCACACTTCTGCTCCCTCCAAGGATGGGGCTAGGGGTGAAAAAGGACAGGAAAGGCAGCCTGGGCATAATGGTGCATGGCAGAGCTAGGGCATGCTGGCTTGCTGCTGGTTAATTAGCCCCTATCATGAGGCATCAGTAAGAGTTGCTCACTCTCCACTCACTGCAGGAGATGGGGACAGTTATCAGTGCATGGCTGGTGCCATGGGGACGCATTCCT
>NW_010393361.1:5695-7141 GCF_000710305.1 Buceros rhinoceros silvestris | reverse complement strand
GTGCATGGCTGGTCCCATGGGGACGCTTTCCGGCAGAGTCCAGCAAAAGCAGCCAGAAGCTAAGCTGCTAAGACATGGTCATGCAAGCATCCACAGCACCATAGTTTTGCATGCTGGGGACTGCCCTGGAGCTTTGCCTACCCCTGCAGCAGCACCCAGGGCTCTGGCAGCTTTTAAAAACAATTGTTTTGCTCATACAATGTACTGCACAAGTGCCACCAGGGTGGGAGTCTGGGGAGGCTTCCCATGTTGTACAGGAGCATCACCTGTGATAACTCCTCTAGGCTGGAGAAATGAAACACATGGAGCAAAAGAAATCAATTTTCATCTTCTAGACATCACAGTGAACACCCAAGGGGAAAAAAGGTCTCATTTCCCAGAAAAAAAAAAAAAAAAATTACTCCAGTGATGAACATGTCAGGCTTCAGCAAGGCTGTTGCAGGGGAGAGATGCCCCAGGGCTGGGGACAGCCTTGCACCAGCCTGAATAAGGCAGGACCTATAAATACCAGGTATTAGGAGGGGCAGGGCAGCTTGTGTGGGTATTTATAGAGCAGAAAGCCCTGTGTCACTGGAGAAGAGTACTGGGTCAGAGGGGTTTGGGTTTCTGCTCCCATGGCCAATGGCCTTTCTCACACAAGTGCTGCTCCTGGCACCACGGTGGGGGTGGAGCATCACAGAGGGTTAAACTCTATAGAACAGATATTTGTTACATATAAATACATTTCCTCCACCACTCTGAAGGGGTTCAGGCATGTGATGATAGAAAACTAGCCTTAAGCCATGAAAAACATCCCTAGGAGGGGAAATGCTCCAATGTCACTAAGAAATACTGCTTATTTATACCACCCCATACTTGCTAAATGCTCTACAGGTTACATTACAAAAGCCTGAGGGAACCAAGAAACGTATCGCTCCTACAAGTGGTATTCACAGCAGGCAAAAGTGCGATGGCAAAACACAGAGATGAGCAGGAAATCCCATTTCAGGAGTTGGAATCCCACTGCTGGACCTGGCAGCCCAAGAGGGACAGAGGCTGTAAATTAAATTATGCATTAATTGTACGTATTTTATATGATACATAATTACATACGTTATGCAGTAATTATTTTCCCATCAGAGCTCAACTTGGCAGGCAACTACCTGCACCGCCTGCCCGAGGAGGTCACCTCCCTGCTGCACCTCCGGGTCATCAACCTCTCCCGCAACAGATTCCGGCGCTTCCCTGAGCCCCTGGCTGCCGTAACCACCCTGGAGACCATCGACCTGGAAGAGAACGAGATTGTAGGTGAGAAGGACCTTTTCCTGCTGGAGGTGTGGCTGAGATCACCACTGCGCTTCCCGGGGGTGATGCTGCTCCATGATCCTGGGCAGGGAACGATGCTGGCTTGAAGCTTTGCTCATGGTCCACCACCCCCTGCAGATGCAGCCAAGCTGAGGGATGGCT
>NW_010393361.1:0-5602 GCF_000710305.1 Buceros rhinoceros silvestris | reverse complement strand
GGTATGGCTGCATGATCCAGCATCAGGAACGGGAATACAGCAGGAGGAAGGGCACAATGGAGATGCTAAACAGAGCCTCGTTAGCCGCTTGCTTATGCGCTGCCTCCTGGGGTGAAGCTGCTGCAGGCATAGGGGGGAAATCAAGTCCCATTCAAGCCTCCCTCTCCACACTGGGATCTGGCACTCAAAGGCAGCTCCAGTTGTGACTCAAAATTGCCAGATTTCATAAAAAAATAAGACCTGACTGCAGAACCCAGCCCCAAGGATGCCAGGCTGGAATGTTTGGTGCCAGGTAAGGTAATGGCACAAGCCCACCTGAACATTTCCCAGAGCAAGTAGGAGCCACAACACTACAAAATCCCCTTAAAAAAATAAAGTTAAAGGAATTATAAGAGTCACTCATCCTTTAACCTTGCAGAGGGAGGAAAATCTTACCCGCACAAAGCTGAAGCCTTTGGATTCCCCAAAAGCTGGGCAAAAGGGGCAGCTGTTGCACGTAGATAAGAGGGCATTTATTTAGAAGCAAGCTTTCAAAGAGCATCCCACAGCCCACACAGATCCCTGGGGAGGCGAATACCCAGCACACTCAATTTTGTTGTTTTATCTGGGATGCCTTCTGCTGCTGCTGGGAAAGCTGCTCCTTGCAGCACAACTTTTAACAGCATCAGCTGCTCCCCAGCCATACCTGTAAAAACACCAGACATTAAAAACTGTTTCCAAGAGACCCAGCAAAAGACTTGACTTTTCCTCCCCCATTTATTCTCTCCCACCTCCCAGAGAAAGCTGTCTCACTCTTACTTCCCTCCGTCACTTTTTGAGCTTAATTGACTGACTTCAATCGGGTCTGGTCTCCAAACAGCACATTTCCCACTTGTTTTGTGTAAGCAGGCTGCTGCAAGAAGGGAACACAGCTTTTTGTTGTATTTGTTCCCTGCTTAAATGCGGGGAGGAAAGGCTGCATCAAGGGTCATACCCAGCTGGAATAGTCCTGGGGGAGAGAGTGGCTAGAAACCCAGCTGCCAGGCTCAGTCACCTCCCACCCAGCTCCCTGGGCTGCTGTTATCAGACTGAGGAAAAACAGTGACAGGCTAGAAGTTAACCATTTAAAGCTAAAACATTTTAGGAGCATCTTAGTAAAGAGCACAATGCTGTGTGGCAGCAGGAACAGGTAAAAAAATCCTACTTTGTGTATTTTCTGGGAAGGTAAAAGGTAGAAATTAGAAATCCAGGGATGCCACAGCCTATTTTTCCAAGAAAACACAGGTCTGAGCAATCACATTGCTCCTGCCAGCCCTTCCCAAATGCCTCACACTCTCATCTGCATATGAATTTGCGTTTTTATATACACGTGCATTTTATATTCTAATACAGCTTTCTGTATTATCTGTGAGCTTGCATTTAGACATCCACCTTCTCCTCCCACACTAGCCTGGCACAACAGGGGAAGGAGTGTCCATCAGCTTGAGTTTAACTGGCACAGATTTTATTTTCCCTTAACAGCTAAGCATTATTTGAGCCCTTCACAGTTCCTTCGCCCTAGGAGATCTTATGCCAGACTGCAGGAAATGGCATCATCTCTATTCCCCTCTTCCTGCACACACAACTCCCCCTAAACAGCAGGCTGAGACCCTTACTTTGGCAGCAGGATCTCACAAGGAGCAGCTAGCACATCCCTGGAGAGGCTCTTGAGATACCTGGAAGCTCATCCAGGTGCTGTTCTCCAGCAGCAATCCCTCCAGCCAGCACAGCGCAGGAAGGAGCTCCTCAGTAGTACAAGAGCTGCATGTTTCTGCCTTTTACAACTTGGGACCCAGGTTTCCCCGCTCAGCCCAATAACAAGTTGAGGACCCTGCTCTAGATAAAAGGCCGGTAGATGAGAGAAGGACACTCTACAGACTGCAAGTGGGAGGTGGAGGTTAGGGAGGGCTGGGGCCTTCCTCCATCAGCATGACGGTTGCAGATGGCCTGGTTTGTGGTGCTGCTGCTGCAGCTAGGTGCTGTTTCTGGTCCTGCCTGTCTTTCTCTCTGCCTCCTCAGTGACGCTGAAGGAGCTGATAGCAGGGCTGCAAACCAGATTTCAAAGCACCTACTGACAGAGGGCTGAGTCACCTACTATTGAGCTGGGGATGGTAGGTACTGTTTTCCATCTAAGGGGAAACAGGAGAAAAAGCAGATTAATTAATGCCTGCCTGGAGTCTGCGGCTCTGTGAAAGGAGATGTTTAGTGCTACAAGCTGCTCTTCTCATCTCAATGAGCTCTTAACCCTGGAGTGTAATCATGGATGTATTAATGTCAGTGCTTTTAACTCTTTCTCTGCTAATTAGAGTTAAATTGAGTTAGCGTTTTCAGCTCCCAAGTCAATGGGGATTTTTTGGTGCCTAAAGTTTCAGCTTCTCTTTTCCTTATTCCTTGATTAATGGTTTAATGCAGAAGACATTGAGGCAGCAAGAGGAATGCTGAGACCACTGTCAAGGCTGGGCAAGTCACTGCTGTGGGCAACTGTAGCTGATTTAGTCCTCCTGAGCATCAAAGAGAGCCACTCTTAATTTGGGATAATAGCATGGAAAATGCATCTTTGTTAATAGCTGCAAAGGAGCCAGCAAGCAGGTTTTCAGCAGCGGGTTTGGAGGAGGATGGCAGGAGATGGTGGCCACCAAGGGATGAGGGTAATGCTGAAAGGTGACCAGAAAGTGGCTCTGCTGAACTAAGCAGGGTCCTGGCCCCTTCAATTTGCAGCCATATGTGGCTGTGAGACCTTTGGGGCTGTTAGCATTCATTACACAGCTCCTCAGATGTCTTGACAGCCCTTTCATATCCATCTCCTCAGATGCCTCAGCAGTCCTTCATCTGAAGGAGATGGATTTTTCACTTGCTTATTATCATATTCTGATCTGAGAAAATTACTGTTTGCTTTATCTATGAAAAAGCCTTTTTTTGCTTAACTGGCAAAGCCAGCCAGACTCTAACGCAAGCGCCTGATCCACTGGGAAACCAGCAAGTGATGCTTCGGGTGCTTACAGAGAAGGTTGTGGCTCCCACAGCATGGTCACATCGCTTACAGGCTGCACTGCGTGCTCTGCATGTCGCTTCATGCCAGGGTGAGTCACTGCTGCTTACCTGGAATTAAGCTGCAGAGCTGGGCTGTTCCCATCCTGGGCAAGGCTTGCTACCTAAAATACTGTCCTTAACTCCCTAAATTTAAGCAAAGTGGAGGTTTATCACTCTGCATAGCCTTAGAAGATCATTGAGCAAGCAGATCTCTCAAAAAAGATCCACCCTAAAGAGGAGGCATAAAGAAATCCATGTAAAGTTCAGCCTGATGAGAGGTGTTACAGAAAGTAGCACTGCTTTCTGGAGGGGAAAGAGAAAAGCCAGCAAGGTGATGAATCTTTTTCCAGCATAGAATAAGTTTCGTGGTTTAAAAATCACATGATCACCTGCCCAGATACAATTAGACCACTACAAATCTGCTCCAAGGATCAGCAGAAGAAATTAGAGCTAGGGGTATGCATTTTGGTGGCCAAATTAAAAAGAAACTGTTCTCGGTAAGCTCAGGTGGGCTTTTTAAGCTTAAAATATTGTGATTTGTAAGAAAAAGCTAAATCTATCATGTTTTAATGATCTTAACGGTTAGGTTTTCATACTGGCGTTGTTCCTCTGCTCTCAGTGGATTCACATTGGGACCATCCAGAGACTTGCAGGATAGGGCTCCTTTTTTATACCCATGTAAAAAGGGTTTCTAAAGGAAACCCTTTTGAAAGGAAAACATCTGAATTCATGGAAATTGCAAAATAGGAGGGTGCCTGGCGATGGCCCAGAGCCATTTTGCAGCCTGTCCAACAAGGGCAAAGAGCATGTGCTCTCCCATCAGCCTGGTGAGAGCTCCTGGGCATTGCAACACTGGGAATAAAATAAGGAAATAAGTCTTTGAATACCAGTTTAGTTTCACATCAGGGTTTTTTTAGGACTGGGAGAACTGGAGGGCAGTATCTACATTTCATACCATTGTGTTTGCACCTTGCTAAGACATTTGAATAGTCATATAACTTAATGTATTTGATGATGTTTCTGGTTTGATAAAACTGGGAGACTGGCAGGAGCAGGGCTTGCTCCGGGCTGCCCATCAAGCCATGGCATTCACCCCCTGTGCTGCTCCGAATGCCCTGGCAGCCAGCGCCACGATGGATGCTCACCCCTCAGTGCTTTCTTTTGCAGAAGTGCCGACAGAGAAGCTGGCCACCATGGCATCGCTGCGGAGCCTCAACCTGCGGGCAAACCCTGTCGGCCCCGAGGTGCGGCTGCTTGTCCGGCCGCTCGTCCCCTTTGACCTGCTTCTGTCACCAGAGGAGCCTGTCCCCAAAGCCTGAGGGGTGCCCAGGAGAGATCTCCCAAGAGAACTGCCTGCAAGAGTGGTTTGGCTTAGGTCAGTCCCTGCTATGCTGCTGTCTCTGTCCCAAACCTGCAGCGAGGCAGCCAGTCCATCTTTCTTTTCCCTCGATAAAAAGCAAGCGGCAGGGCTTCTCCATAAGCGTATGGCTCTGCCAGCCCCCGAGCCAGGGAATCCCCCGCTTTGTGTTTTGGAGAGGCAGAGGAGTCAGGATGCTTGCGGTGCGAGGTTTGGGTAAGACCAGGGGAGTTGGAGCTGTATCCATGCTGCCCTGGTCCAGGGCCAGGACAGTGGGGGACATCCCTGCAGCCATAAGGGTTCCCCCTAGAATTGCTGATGTGGCCGTGTGACACATACCTGATTAAATGTTTTCCTGTTATGTGTGGGGTTTTTTTGTGTTAGCTAAATTTGTGAGTTCTCAATTGCCTTCTCCTTAAAGAAACCCCTTTCCAGATCCCCATAGCTCCTCTGGCTGGATTCCACTCAGACCCGAGCAGTATTCCCTGGATTTTTCCAGGGAAATTGTGGGGGTTTTCCCTGTGTTTTTTCACTGGAAATCAAAGCAAGCCAGCGTCTGTGGGTCACCACACACTGCTCACCTCACGGGTGTCCCCAGCAGCGTGCACCCGCCTCCTGGGTGCTGCAGGTCTCCAAGACATGCCACCTTCTGTCCCAGGAAGAAATAGGCTGTAGGACTCAGGATACGGTTTTTGGCGGTGTCCCTTGGCAGCTGGCTGCCTGCAAAAAACTCCTGGAACAAACCTCAAAATGCCATGTTTAAACATCTCCTGTGTTTGCTCCTTTGTGGTTTTAAGGGACAAAAGCTTCCCATTGCTGGGAGCTGCCAGGAATGGAAATAGTTGACTCCTAGATTTGCCCAAGCCCAACTTTGGTAAATGACCGTGGTAAGAGGGAGTTGATGTTGGCAATGATGGAGGAGCTGGAGTCAAGCAGAGCAGCTTTGGGCCGGGACCATCCCTAAGGACTGTGCTGCTTTTCCCTGAAGCCTGAGTAATTTACATGGGGTGGACGTCAGGGGTCCTCCCCACTCGTGTTGGGGCTCCCGGCATGTTTCCCTCCCCGGGATGGGCAGGAGAGCTGCTGGGGACTCCGGCCGTCAGCTGGATGACAGAGTGCTAGCGTCAGCACGGGGACCTCGGGGGTGTCAAGGGGGACACAGACCCCGACCCTCCCCAAGACACAAACCCGCTCCGG
>NW_010393360.1:1156-8109 GCF_000710305.1 Buceros rhinoceros silvestris | reverse complement strand
CCTCAGCCCTGGGAATGCGGCAGCTTCCTGCGCGTGGCTGTCCACTGCCTGTAAAGAAAAACGCCGCTAGGTGCTGTGGGGCTCCGCAGCAGCGTGTTTACTGCCGCCAGTGAGACTGTGCGGCGATGGGAGGTGTGGGCTTGTAACTCCCTTTGTGTGCCTTAACGGTGACCTACATATGGAAGGACAGATTTGGTTTTTGCCTCGCTCCCTTCAGCTCAGTAGTTTCCAAGCTTACAAGCTGAGGGTAACACATCTGTACCAGCTGAAGCAGCACAGCATCTTGGTTTCTGTTGGTGAGGATGAAGAGGGTATTAACCCCTTGGTAAGTCCGATGACAAAGAAGAATGCGTTTATGTTATAGGTCTTTCCTAAGACTACTGTGATTGCCTTGGCTGACCTTCCTTGCCCTACGCAGCTTGCTCATTTTGGACACTGCTGCACGTGATGCCAGGTCTTGGCCACCTGATGCCTCGTGTTTTGCTTATGCCAGATTGTCGTTGTTTGTAGGTTAAGGTCTGGAACCTGGAAAAACGAGATGGTGGCAATCCTCTCTGCACACGAATTTTTCCGGCAATACCAGGTAACAAGCCCACAGTTGTATCCTGCCTAACTGTCCACGAGAATCTTAATTTCATGGCTATTGGTAAGTAAAACTGAACTGTAATAGCTTAAGAAAAATATTGCGGTCCTTACTCAGAGATAAGGAGAATGAACAGCTAGCCCAAAACCCAGCGCAGAGCGTCCCAACAGTTTTTCTTCTCATGCTGTTTTTATGTTATTCTCACAGACAGATAGCGTATTTTGCCTTGTCCAGAGCTTGAGAAGAGAAATACGTACATTCAGCCTGACGCTGTGTACGTTACAGACTTTGATTCTCTAAAGGGAAGCCGGTATTTTTAGTTGATATCACGTTTCTGCACCAGTTAGTACGGCTGCACGTTTGTTGAACTGAGTACTAAACCGGGCTTTTGTCGTAGTACAGGAAGAAACGTGGGTTTGTGGTACCTCATGTTACAAAGAGTTTTTTTCAGGCACTGTATAGAGCCTTTTCTTTTTTAAAGAAGAAAGGCAGTTTCTGTTTCTAGAACGGACCACTCCTTTGTAATATTTCTTGCTTAACTTCTGTCAGAGGAAGAGCAGTAACACTGTGAGGTTCCAGCGGGTTGTTCCCTGCGCTGAGATTGAACAGCTCTGTATGCTGTGGCCTCCGCCCCGGCACAGCCGGCAGGACGGGGCCCGTCAGTGAGCTGGGAAAACCGCGTGTTCTGCTCACTCCTGGGAAATCTCCCTCTGGTCTCTTCCAGCCGTAGCCTGTTTTGGATGAGCAGGTGAATTAAAGCGATTGATGGTTTCAGTGGGTCAGTGAGAAGGTTGCTTGTAAAACAGACAGACAGAAACAACCTGTGCCTGCAGGTCGCCTGTGGAGAGCAAGTTGAACCTTGCTGAGCGGTGACATCATGTGTGCAGGCAGGTGACAGCTGTGAACCGTAACAGGAGCAGTCGGGGGCGGTTTGGCGCATGGTTCCTTGGCAGGAGAACCCACGGCAGTCCCGTTCCTTAGCGTCTTGCTGGGTGTTGTCACTGACTGGGCCTGCCCTGACTTTACGCTGGTAACGTTTCACGTGTGCCATGTCAGTAACGGGGGAGTCTGTCCCTTTCACCAGGTTTTGCAGATGGGAGCGTGGTGCTTACGAAAGGAGACATCACTCGAGACCGGCATAGCAAGACCCAGGTCCTACACGAAGGCAGTTACCCGGTTACTGGCCTTGCTTTCCGACAGTCTGGCAAAACCACTCATCTCTTTGTGGTGACCACGGAGAACATCCAGGTGGGAAGTTAATTGGAAAAAAAATGAGACTCTGGCTTGCAGATTGCGTTGGCTTAGAGTCTAGTTTGGAGCAATCCCCAAAACCTTGTGTTTCGCATATAGTCTTACACGCTTTCGGTGAAGGACTATCCTCACCTGGAGCTGGACACTCATGGCTGTGGATTGCGCTGTTCATCGCTCAGCGACCCCTCCCAGGATCTCCAGTTCATCGTGGCAGGAAACGAATGTGTGTACCTTTATCAACCAGATGAACGCGGCCCCTGCTTTGCCTTCGAGGGACAAAAGCTGATTGTTCACTGGTACCGGGGGTACCTCGTCGTTGTCTCCAAGGACCGAAAGACTTCTCCAAAGTAGGGCTTCTCGGAACAAATGAGTTCTTTTTACTCTTGCAGCTTCTCGTTTTCCCTCTTTTTTTCTCCTTGCCTGTGAAGCTTTGCTCTTGGGGGCCGATTGCAGCTTGGTCAGAGGTTGTTACGGTTTATCCAGACCCTTATATCAATTAACTTCCGTTGCGAGGGCAGCACAGTTTAGCGTGCTGAGTGAGTGGGGGTTTTCCAGTCCTATGGGTGTCTTTGTCCAACACACGGGTGGAATTTGTGCATAAACTGTGGTGTTTTCCCCTTGGGCCCGCTTAATTCAGTCACCCAAATGAACCCCATTTCTCTTGCTCTCTGGACATCCGAGTTTGCACAGGTATCAAGAACTCAAGTTACGCTCTCCTTGTTTTCTAAAGCTCTCTTCTACTCTCCAGGTCTGAGTTTGGGAATGAGGCGCAGAATGCGGACAAACAGGTCCTGAATATCTATGACTTGTGCAACAAATTCATTGCGTACAGCTCGATCTTTGATGATATAGTGGATGTCTTGGCAGAGTGGGGTTCTCTGTACGTGCTGACCAGAGATGGGAAGATTCACGTACTCCAGGAGAAGGATACACAAACCAAACTCGAGGCATGTAAATTAGTCTGTTTTGTTGTTATTCTCTGCCTTATGTCTGCAAGATTGTGCTGGCTCTGCAGTTGGAAAGGCGAGCCGTTCGGGGAAGTGAGTTGAGAGGCAAGTGGCCTGACAGCTTTCCAGCGTCATCAGCGTTACGAAGCATTTGGTGTCTAAAAGCCCTGCGCGTACTTATGCATACAGCACGAGAAAGAAGAAACAACTTGTTTTCCGGGAGTGTTTGCACTTTTTTCGTGGGCTGGTATTTCTCTCATGCTGCTCTCACTGTGTATTTAACAGATGCTGTTCAGAAAGAACTTATTTGAAATGGCTATTAACTTGGCCAAGAGCCACCACTTGGACAGCGATGGCTTGTCAGAGATTTTCCGGCAGTACGGCGATCATCTGTATAACAAGGGGAACCACGACGGAGCCATCCAGCAGTACATCCGGTGAGCGGGTGTTCTAGAAAGCCATGGTTGTGTGGCACAGATGCGAGCTCAGAGGCCTCGATTGCTTTTTCCCAGCAGTAAAACCAAGACAAGTCAAAAAAAGCACAACTTGAGGTGGAAATTCTGCCCGTAGAGAGAACCGTACACCTTAGGGGCTCTGAAGGCCTTTGGGTAAAGTTCTCCTTGTTGGTGGTATTTTAACATGGACAGTGAGGGGTGTTGGGGCGGAATGGGGCCTGATGATGCCGTTAATAAACCAGGGATCACTGTAGGGAAGGTGGATGACGTGATTTGACCACGTACGGCAATCATTTTGGAAAACGCTGAGCTTAATGTTGGTTTTAAAACATCTCGGGGTTTTTTAAACTTAGAGCAGCATGTTTTGAGGCTCACTAAAAATTCCACGTTCAGTCTCTTTAAAATGCCGCACGCGTTATCTTCGTGTGGAACTGAACTGTGGAGTCCCTGCGCCTGGCGAGACGTCGCCTGTGTTACTGCCAGCTCGCATGAGGTGTCAGGGTCCCTGCGGCTAAACTGCTCCACGTGGGCACGAGCGTTTGAAGATGAGCTTGAGTGATGCGATCGAAGTGAAGAAAAGAATCCCACTTCCTGGGTATATGGTCTCCCGTCACATGAGTCTTCCCCTCCCAGAACTATAGGGAAGCTGGAGCCGTCTTACGTTATCAGGAAGTTCCTGGATGCTCAGCGTATCCACAACCTCACTGCTTATCTGCAGACGCTCCACCTGCAGTCTCTGGCCAACGCAGACCACACCACGCTTCTGCTGAACTGCTACACCAAACTCAAGGACAGCTCCAAACTGGAGGAGTTCATTAAGGTACTGGAGGAAGGTGGAATCACGCAAAGGTGTTTTGTCATTGCAATAATTCGAAAGGAGTATCAGCTCCGTTCTAAATGGGCTCCTGCGGGGCCGCTGAGCGAGACAACTGGATTTGTCCCTCAGTGCCCCTGTCTTCGCTCCTTTATTATTTCCAAGCTCTTGGCTAGGTTCTTGGTTTGGCTTGCTCGCCCTCTGGTCTGGAGCACACTGCCTATTGCCAGCGTGACTGGCGAGCTGAGGAGAGGCGCTTCAACGCCTTCCTTTGTGTGAGCGATCTTTTCCCTGCTTGAGAGGTGCCAGGTTGTCCCTGCTTTGAGAGAAACGATTGTTGCTTGTGGACTGCGGGCATGTTGCTGAGGGACCGTCTTTCCGCTTTTGTTCTTGTAGACAAGCGAGAGCGAGGTCCACTTTGATGTGGAAACAGCAATCAAGGTGCTTCGTCAAGCGGGTTACTACTCCCACGCCGTGTACCTGGCAGAAAAGCACGCGCATCACGAATGGTACCTCAAAATCCAGCTAGAGGACATCAAGGTGAGGAGATGTTACTGCTCACATGGCCCTTGCCAGGAAGACCACTATGTCACTAGCCTCCACTTCAGTGTGGACACCGTTTCAGTGGCTCTTCCCTGCAGCCACACGCTGACGGGGCTGCTGAGGCAGCAGAAACAAAGGAGGCTGCCGCTTGTGTGCTGGCTTTCCGTTTTTGGCTTGCGTGGTAGACTGGGGGTGGAAATCAGAGCGTCTTACTTGCTCTGTTTCAGATGTGGCTTTTTACAGTGCCCTTTAGGAGGAGGGAGGGTGGTTAGTGAGAGCGTGATCGAAGTTGTGCTCTGGCTGCAGCCAGTCTTCCTCCTTGAGGAGACAAACAAGAGGAGTAGCAAACTAGGTGACAGTTCAGAGTCAACAGTGGTGTACTGGCAGCGTGTCTTTGATGCTCTCTGTCAAAGCAGAGAGCAGAGGCAAATCTCATGTGATTATTTTGCTGGCTGTCTCCACAGAACTACCAAGAGGCTTTGTGCTACATTGGAAAACTGCCTTTTGAGCAGGCAGAAAGCAATATGAAGCGGTACGGTAAAATCCTGATGCACCATGTCCCTAATGAGACCACAGAACTGCTGAAGATCCTTTGCACTGATTACCGGCCGTCAGGAGGCAGCGAAGGCCTCGGGATGCTGGAAGGAAAAAGGGTATGGTGTGCGTTGAGTGAGAACTGCTGCTCTCAAGTAGTAACTTTGCAGCGAGCCAGCACTCCTGGGCGCCTTGTGGTGCAGGTCTGATGGTTTAGGGATGAGGAGAAGCCCTGCCCTGGTGTGCTGGTTGTCCCAGAGATAAGACACCACATAAAGCTATTGCTCAGACCCGATTCCCACCGTAGCCAGCATCTGGTGCCGTGCTGTTTCAGTCAGGTCGCTGACTCCGGGAATGAGCGTTCCGCACGGCGGGGAAGAAGCACGGGTCTGGATGTCTTACTCTTTCTGTGTTACAGGCTAATTCCGAGGAGTTCATCCCAGTCTTTGCAAACAACTCCCGAGAACTGAAAGCTTTTCTGGAGCACATGACTGAGGTGCAGGCTGACTCTCCACAGGGTGTCTATGACACGTTATTAGAACTTCGACTCCAGAACTGGGCACATGAACGAGATGAGCAGGTTTGAGCTCCCCCAGCTTTTTGTTTTGAGAGGGAGATTTGGTCTCTTTGAATCCTTTTTGCATTCCTGGCAGCCCATGACCTGTCCAGATGGGCACTGATAACAGGAGGCAGTACATATGCTGTGCTGGACACATGGCACACCAGTGGGAGAGCAGCCTGCTCGCTGGAGAATACTCCTTTGGTGAGGCTGAGCTGAGCTTGTTTTGTATGAATCTCATTTAAGAACAGATGCCAGACAATACAACCTCTGTGAGCAGATGCCTCACCTACCGAAGTAGCTCTATTCACTTGCCCAGATCTCTGGTGATGCCAGCTGTCTGGGTGAAAGAAATCAGGTCCTGTTGCTTAAAAGGGATAGAGGGCAAACAGCAAAACTGTCCTCTTTGAAAGAGCTGCAGATCGTTGTCAGATCTGAGGGCAAAATATCGTGTGTGTGCGTGTGTGTGTGTGGTGCTCTCCCTGACCTCTCCCTCTTCTCTGTAGATCAAAGAGAAGCTGCACAGTGAAGCCCTGACCCTCCTGAAGAGCGGAAGGTTCAAAACAGTCTTTGATAAGGCTTTGGTCTTATGTCAGATGCACAATTTCAAGGATGGTGTCCTCTACCTTTATGAGCAGGGCAAACTGTGAGTGTTCTTGCCGTAGAGTCGTGTCCCTGCCCCCTCACTGCAGGGATTTCTGAGCCATAAGTGTCCCTGCCTTATGATAGCAATTGGCCTCGTTAGTGTCTCAAGATGGGAACTTGATCACTGCTCAGCTGAAGGTGTCGTGTTGTTAGAGCAGGGCAGTTATGCAGAGAGTGAATGATGGACCTGGCTTGGCTTCCGTGTGAATATCTGGGGATTGCATGGCTGGGTGAAAACCTGAGCAGCTCAGAGAAGGAAGAGATGGATTCTTGCAGCTGATGAGTCTCTTCTTACTGTAGATTTCAACAGATCATGCACTACCACATGCAGAATGAGCAGTACAAGAAGGTGATCGAGGTGTGCGAGCTGTATGGAGACCAAGAGGCTTGTCTCTGGGAACAGGCTCTTGGCTACTTTGCGCGGAAGGAGGAGGACTGCAAAGAGTACATCGCTGCAGTGCTGAAACACATCGAGAACAAGAATCTTATGCCTCCGCTGCTTGGTAATAATGACATGTGCTGCCTAACCCCCCTGAGAAAACCCAAATGAGTTTACAGCACTCTCTGTAGATCAGAGATTTGAGAGAAGGATCAACAAAGTTTGAGCCCATCATTTGAAGTA
>NW_010393360.1:0-1046 GCF_000710305.1 Buceros rhinoceros silvestris | reverse complement strand
GGAAAAGTCACAGCTCCCTAATTAGGAAGAAAAAGTCTCTGGAGTCTGCGGTAGAGGAGTCTGTGCATGAATGCTGTTCCGTTAGTGTGGAAGAGTGAAGGCCTTGCTGAGACTTCTGCCCTGCTTTGCTGGAGAAGTTGAAATGGAATCCAGTCCGCTAGATCCTTGCTTTGCCCCTTTCATCTGAGCTATCTGAACACACTCCTAGTCACCCGTTTCTGGAAGAGGTCACACTGAAACTGTGTCTTGAAATGAGCTCTCCAGTTTAGTTAGAGCACTGACGACTGCGCCTGTCAGTGTCCTTTTGCAGGAGAGCGGTCTGTTCAGGTAGCAGTACTGTGGCTGCGGGATTTTTTGCTTACATTCAGACTAACATCTCAGTTGCTCTTAGTTGTGCAGACGCTGGCCCATAACTCCACAGCCACCCTGTCCGTGATTAAGGATTATCTTGTCAACAAGCTGCAGAAGCAGACCCGCCAGATAGAGCAGGATGAGCAGAGGATTCAAAAATACCGAGAGGAAACTACGAGGATCCGCCAGGAGATAGAAGAGCTAAAAGCAAGGTGCAGTACTGTGGGTTGTTTTGTCTTCTATAGGATGGAGCTACTGTTTTCTTTTATTAAGGGAAATTACACTCTGCCTTTCTGCCCTTCTGCCTCCTCTCGCTCTCTCAGTCCCAAGATCTTTCAGAAGACCAAGTGTAGCATTTGCACCAGTGCTCTGGAGCTGCCTTCGGTCCACTTCCTGTGCGGTCATTCCTTCCACCAGCATTGCTTCGAAAGCTACTCCGAGAGCGATGCGGAATGTCCTACTTGCCTGCCGGAAAATCGCAAAGTGATGGACATGATCCGAGCCCAGGAGCAGAAGAGAGATCTGCATGACCAGTTTCAGCACCAGGTAGGCTAACGTTGCCTGTCTTACTGAGTTTAAATAAAGAGGGTTTAGGGTCAGTTACAGATAACCCAGAGGCTGGTAGAGAAGGGTAAGGGCGAAAGCACGTTGGAAAGAAGGTTATGTGGACTGCATCCAGTACGGGGCAGAAGGAA
>NW_010393359.1:0-3390 GCF_000710305.1 Buceros rhinoceros silvestris | reverse complement strand
CTCAGATTTGAGACAGCTTTGTTTGCAGATGACTGGAATACCTGCTATGATTTCCTAATGTAATTTAAATAATCTTCTATTTATAAAATGTCCCAAGATACATTGAGACATCTGTGGTACAGAAAAGAGAAAAGGGCACAACTGTGTATACCAATATTTTAGCAGAGACTCTAAGGCTGTATAAAGCACTAGCGAACAGACAGCTGTCTGTATAATAAACCACCAATTCCCACGTCCACATAGTTTGATGATGTGAGAGTGCTTGGCATCCTTGATTTTCTTCCTTTCTTGTGTGGACTAAGCTCCAGAGATGGCAGGTACACTTTCTGCCTGCCCATATTGACCCTGCAGAACAGCAACACCTGGAGCCACTTTGTGGTTATTGTCTTCGGATCAAATGCTAATCTGCAGTTTCCAGTGAACCACAGAGACAGGTAAATGAATGGTGGGAAATGGTAGGAAAGACCAAAGTCAGGTTTCAAGATAAGACATTTCTCCCTTCTGAGTACATAGGGACTTTTTATTAATATTGTTAATAAATTCTCATTACTATTGGTTATCAGTAATTCAACATCATTAATTTTATTAATATCATTAATAAAGATATTGAACAGTACTGGTCCCAGTACAGACCCTTGAGGGACACCATTCATTACTGGTTTCCACTCGGACATTGAGCTATTGACTGGATGGAGTCATCCTACCAATTCCTTACCCACTGAGTGGCTCATCCATCAAAGGTCTATCTCCCATTTTCAGTCCATTTGTCAAACCTATATGAAGTGGTTGAAGTATAATTATTCTGAGATCATTGTTTATTAGTCTGTGGTTTTATCAGATCAAAATAATTAGATGTAATCATCAAATCCATAGACATTGTTCCTATTGGCAACTATTGTTTCTGTTATAAATCACTGTATTTTTATTACATACATCCTTTATTTTATATAGAAAGAATAATAAAAATAACCAGATCCCAGAGTGTTCATATTGGAAACTATTGTTTCCAATTGTTCTAAATCAGTAGAATAAAAGTATGCAGTAATATTTATTCATATAATAATATATAAAAATATAATTGTTATAGCATTCAGTTTATTGAATCCCTAATGATTAGACAGTGGAATAGTAAGTTAGGGGAAGAGTTATTAATTTTTTTTTTTTTAATTTCCTAGAGTGCCTCTTAAGTATCTAGTTGTGACTATTGGGAAATGGAGAACAAATACAGGTGGATCTGTATCCTGACCCATCCGTTGTGACGGTCATTTAATAATGCCAGTTTTGTAAATCGTTTTAACTAAAATCTCAGATGCTGGAGTAAAAAGGATGCATGAGCAGCACAGTATTTTTTTTATCTTCCATCCTCCCTGCCTTTCCTCTTCCAACTCACTCTCTTTTCCAACTTCTTTACCTTTCTGTGCTTTTATAGCTGGCAGATAGTCATTTAAGGCTTTTACATCCATCTGGAATCTGACTAATTAAAATCAGGCTTTTTCTTAACACTATGTTAAAAGTATTCTTTCCATTACTTTTCCTATATTATATTGCCTAAAATACATATGCTAGTTCAGAACTGCAAGGCAGTGTCCTATATAACACGTGAATGCTCAGAGCACCGGATTTTATATCCACACATCTTCTCAGGCTTAATGCCAACATATCGTTCTAAACCTCAGGGAAGGAACACAGTTTTCTTAACTTGTTAACTTCTAATTCTTAAACACAGGTGTCTAGTGATATTTGAGATACACCAGGGCATCCACATGTGGCTGGCGGATAACACAGGACTTTTTTGCATCTCTGCCTTTCTGGAATGGCAGCAGAAGATAAGGTACCATGCTCACGTTTCCCAACTACCCGCAATTTCTATTACTTTTTTTCCAAACATAATAACAAAACATCTATTTTTTTTGCTCTTCGGTACACCTTAGCACATGTTATCTGATTGTTATACTACAGATCTTGTGATCTTAGAAAAGAAATTACCCAAATTCTCCTAAGAGGCCCACATTCTTCTTGAGGGTATGTCTAGATTAATCTCTGAGAATTAAACCCTATGCATGTTCTAGCATCCTGTCCCCCAAAACGTGTTAGCAGTCCTGCCCTGTATCAGATATTCTAACTGGCCTCAGAAACCAGATTTCTTCCCTCTGGAAGGGAAGAAGAGGTGATGTATATCTTGGTCTCTTCTCCAATAAGAGGTCTGTATGAACCCGTGCCACAGACCTGTACTAGGATGTCTGAACCCCACAGCATGCACAGCATTAGTCTGCTATGTCAACATCTCATTTTGCATAAGTAGCCAAAAAAAATGGTTATATTTATGGTTCTTGAATATAAAATTAGGAGGTATCAAAATTATTTAATTTTATTAAAAGGATTTGTAGAAAAGTTCTCACTAGTAATTTTTTAATACATATGATGCTATTTGATGCTTTAATTAAAATGGCATTTCAGAAAAATCTCTATAATTGAGAATATATTTGTCCAAATTGTTCTCTGAGGTACAGTTTCTCTAAAAGGATACACATGAGTAATATTTTAATATTCTTTAAATATGTGGTGTTTTAAAAATATGAAATCACTATCTGTATAAAAACTGTCAGACTGTTTAGGATTATTAAGTACTACAGTGAGTAGTGAAGATGAGAAAGTTCTTTGAACTTAATTCAAAGTCTTTATATCTTTATTTTTCATAAGGAAACAGAAACTAAATCAATCATTTGTCAGCTTAGGTAAAACATTATGTCAGCCTTGACAAAATGTCAATCTATGGAGAAGAGTGAAAGTCTACTTTCAGGTAAAATTAAGTGCGTTGTTTTTAACAAATCTGTATGTGGCATTAAAATCAAAGTCCATATAATGAGGGATAAGAAAGCCATATATGGTTTATCATGTACAGTAGACTTATAAATATTTTCTTACACTTTTGAGAATTATGAGTGATTCTACCAGTTTTACGACTACAAGAGGGATATGTTCAAATGCATAAGGGATACAGAAAAGAGATGCTCACCATGTTTTTCCTCATATGACCCGGAAGTTCTACAAGACAACAAACAACCAAAGCAATACCTGTATCTTCAACAAAGAAAATGTATGGAAAATGTAGACTCTCTATCCTATCAGTCTCTAATTTTCCTGTAATTCTTTTGGGAAATGGCTTGAATCCAATCACCAGATGGCGATTTTTTGCATTAGAATATCTTCTTGCTTCCACTTTTGCCCTTTGGTAGCAAATCTAGAAAGACAGGTCATTCTGTGTTCTAACAGTGATAACCATGTGTATGAATGAAATATTTTATACCTCTTGTTCAGTATTAGAACAACATGAAGCGGGCCTGCAAACTAAAAGCATAGAAGCAAGTAAAAGTTTTTATTTATTTATTT
>NW_010393358.1:0-487 GCF_000710305.1 Buceros rhinoceros silvestris | reverse complement strand
TCCAGCAAACAGTTGTCCTTGAACTGTTCAGTTCACGACCAAATCTCTTCTCCTCTGAATTTTAACTGAACAGATGAAGTTTAACAATGTGTGTCTGTAACATTTTTGACTCCGCAGCTACTCAATTTTCTTGCCAGTGTTATTCATCACCCAGTGAGCACTTGCGAACACAGCAGAGAGTCTTCTTGCAAGCAGAGACTTGTGAAGCCACAGGCACTGAAGGTACTAACAAGATTTTCTTAACAACTCTTAGGGAAACAAAAATCTACTCAAGATCCTTTAACAGCAAAGGAAACCCCAAATATCAAATTGCCGCTCTAGAGGCAGAGCTAACGCACCCCCAGCCACCAAACACCCCCTCTTACCTGCAGCTGCAAGAAGGGGATGTTGAAGAACTTATGCAGGTACTTGAGGCCAAAGCTGTTCTTCATGGAAGACTCAGCGTAGCGGAAATAGGAGGAGCCGGGAGGCCTGTCTCGAGCAGAGA
>NW_010393357.1:0-6511 GCF_000710305.1 Buceros rhinoceros silvestris | reverse complement strand
TCTTCCAACGAGATGATTCTGTGATTCTATGCAGCGATTGTGGTGTCAGGGGAGGGCGGCCAAGGCACGGCCAGGAGCATGTGTCCAGTGGGGAACCACAGACATGATTAGTGACACGGGTTCTGGTGTCAGGGGAGGGTGGCCAAGGTGCAGACAGGAATGTGTGTCCGCTGGGGGATCACAGACACGAATAGTGACATGGGTTCCACAGCAGCGCAGCTGCCACTCAGCCCCTGTTTTCGTGCACTGGAACTTGGAGCTGTCAGGGCTGCTTTGATGCCAGTCAAGCAGTGTTTCACCCCGTTCCTTCTCCTGGTTTGTCAGCCCACGGCCCAGATCCCTGCCAAGCGGCACGGTTGGTGCTGACAGCGCTGCCGGCTGGCTGGGGAACAGTGGGAGACAGACCTGGCTCTAACAGATCCCCTGGCCCCGAGGCAGAGGTGAAGCCCCCCGGGTACTGATCAAACCACTCACAGCACTGTCCAGTGCATCAGCCTTAAATTAACCTACAAGGCTTAAACTGCACCTTTCCAGGTGCTGACCATGGTGCAAACCTCACATGCACAGAATCAAAGAGGCTTTAGGTCTTCAGGTGGTTATTTATTCAAGGAACCGGCTGTGCTGGCCTCACTGTGCCACTACACTGGTGTCCCCTCGCTCTGTGCCGCCGCCTCCCTCGCACCTCTTGCTCTCGCTCGCCATTCTCTTCTCTGCTTCAGCCTCTCCGCTGCTTTCAGCTTCTGCACCTCCTCGAAAACCTGTGGGAGCAGCACATGGAGGCGAGAGAGGGGAGAGATGGAGCTGCCAGATGCTGAGTGGAGCTGCCCCACTGCCACTGCTGCTGCTGCACGGAGCCCAGCTCCTGGAGCAGAGGCCAGGAATCAGGCCGGGCAGCAAGGTCCACCCCAACCATGTGCCGCCTCCAGCCAGCACCGTTTTCAGGGAACAATCTGGAGCTGTTCTGTTAGAGCTACCCAGTCTTTTGGCCTGGAATGGAGTATTTACAGGCAGAGGGCACGTCCAGTTTTTTGACTGTCTCAGTCATACTGTGACACCTGCGGACAGCAGTTCCACCAGTGTACTTAGAGCAAAGGAGAGCAGATGGTGGGTGCACCCTCACTTCTATTCCAGAGCTGCCATCAGATTGTTGTCTCACGTATCAGTTCCCTTACCAGGCTTTAAATCCAGGCTGTTTTGAAGCCCACATTCAGCAGCAAACTGAAGGTCTCAGCACAGCACACACATCGCTTCCCACTACGGAACTGTCTGTGGTCGACCTCTCTGCCTAACTTATGTGTTTCTCCACAGACAGCATCACTGTCTCCTCAAACTCAAAGCATGGATTAAAAGGACTCGCCTATCAGTCTTTTCTGTCTTAATCGTGCCCTTCTACAGAGATCTTCTCCCCCTCCAGCTACATGTCCCTCTGCCCAGGCCACCCCATACCTTGCGACAGAAAGCCTTCTTCACCAGCCAGCGCTTGGTGATCCTCCTGATATGGAGAGGGGGCAGTGTGTACTGGATGTTCAGCTGCTTGCAGGTGTTTTCAAAGGTATTGTAGCGGACACGGCGAAGATAGGCAAGTAGTTTCTTCCGGCGATCGATAGCCATCAGCATGCGACGACGGTTACTTTTATCCTGCAAAGGACCCAACGTTCACGAGACTGCAGGCAGGTTATCCTTCCACCCCAATAAATTACTTAGAATAGACCAGATTATGGCTGAAAGGAAACAATCAGGTTAAGGACAGTACCTCGGAACAATTTTTCTTGGCAGATACTGCACTACAGTGCAGGTCACTACAAGGAGATCAGAGAAGACTTAATTTAGTTTTCACTGGAACTGCTTTCCTCATGCGGTGCCTGCACCCTTCTCCCCCACCCCGCAGACTGTCTCCAACCCGTGTGGCTCCAGGCACTGGCAAAAGCCGCAGTGGCCTGGAGGGAAGGTCTGCTGTCTAAAAACCCGCTTCCCCGGAAACACGTTCTTCCAGAAACAACAGAAGCATTTCCCTTTATTTTTCCAGAAATTAGATGGGAGAATAAAATGGGTCTTGGCTCTACCTGACCACTGGGGTTGTTCTTTGGAAGGGAATTCAGGGCGCTCTCCTGTGGGAGGCATGTCCCCACCCCCCACAAGCAGTGTGTGGGCAAAGCAGGTTTCATTTCCAAAGGTCTCTTCTGCCAAAACCTTGGGACCGCTTCCATCATCTTATGAAAACTGACTTTGATTCTGTTTTACCCTTCAAGCTTTAATGATTGACAAATACCGTTGCACCTTTTTCCACATGTGGTGGATTAATCCATTTGCCACCTCTCGCACTGCGTGAAGAATCTTTAATAGAGTCTCTTGTTCATGAACTCACAGCTGAGCTGGTTTGAATTTGGGCTCTGAACACGCACAGCTTTAGGTGGGAGGTGGCTGTTACAACATCACCACGGTGCTACACCTTCCCAGGGGCCACATCTACAGCAAGGGTGAACTTAGCTGAACCCTGTCCAGAGGGACCTGCTCCACCACTTCCACCACTCCAGCAGAGATGGAGAACTTGCTCCATGTTCTTGTCGGTGAGACTGCAGCTGCAACTGAGGTTCCCAGCAGTTCCCAGACTGGCACCACAGAACAGTTATAGCCTTTTTTAATGAACCTTCTGAGGAGAGCCATCATCCCCAGAACTGGAATCCTTTTGTTCTGGGCTGAGAAAACAGCCTGAGCAGCTGCTGCCTGAGACATGTGGGCTCAGAGGACCAACAGTTACCTTGGGATGCCTGTGGAGATGCTCCTCAAAAGTGCGTATCTTGGCAGTCAATATAGCAACTGTAAAGAAGAGACATTAGGAGCTGTGTGAGAGCAGCAGCTTTCCAGGGTGACAGGACCATTCCCATTCCCTTCAAACCACCAGCTGAGGGCTGCTGCTCTTACCGGTCCCACCACACAATGGCATGTGCTGCCCCAAGCCCTCCCAGAAAAACAAACCAGAACCTGTGGAATCCAAGTCAGAACTGTCCCTGTTACAAAGCCAATTAAAACACATCACATGAGTTTATCTGTAAAACACCTCCCGCAGTTACCGGTGACTTCACGTTCATTTCACTTGCTTGGTTTCAGTTTTGGAGGCGCAGAAAGAATCTCTTAACGGGTGTCCAAGTGCAGCAGCCAGTTCTGTGTGATTTCTGTGCTGCCTTTGGTGGGTGGGTATGGAGGAGGAATCTGGAGAGCACTCCAGCAGACCCTGCTAGTCAGTCACACTCTGACTCTGCAACAACCCCAAACCCTGGATGGCTCCTCCAGGGCATCACCTGTCTCCCAGGGGCTCTCCTGAAGGAGACGCTCCTAACTGGTACAGGAAACCTGAAGTGCTGGGATGGGAACAGCTGAATAAAAGCAGAAACGTATCATCCGCCAACAATATCCTTCTGCTTTTCTAACTCACCTTGTACCTCAAAGGAGCCATTGTCGCTGGGAGACCTCCTAACCTTCTCCACCAGCTGCTGCGTCTTGACTTTCATCTTCTCCTTCTGTGGAGAACAGAGGAGAGCTTGTCACTTTCTCAGGCTCATGAAAGGTCTGAGCCAGCCCGAATGCCCAGATCAATGGTTTGTCATTAATAGCTTTGCTCAGTGTCCGTCTCCAAACGTGTGCACAGTGCTGCAGAGAAGGACCTGCTTCTCGAGGACAGCTCAGAGTGGAGCAGCGAGGCAGCACAAAGAGAGCTCTGCAGAACACAGAGCCGCCATCGTTCAGATCAAGAGCCCAGGCACACCCTTCACCCCAGGGCTAAAGAAGAGCGTTGAAGAGGCCCCGCTGTGCTCAGGAATGCAGCCAGAACCGAGGCCGATCTCACAGGGCAGCAGCCTTTACTTTCCACATCTTTTCACTACAGTGAAGACTTCACAATGAATTCTAAGAGCAGTAAAGACTTACTGCTCATGTGTTTAACAGCCCCAGATTTGCAGTCACTGAAAAACACTTTAACAAAGCAGGGAAGGGCACTGAACATCACAGACAAATCTGACACAGAGGACTCACGACATCTCCTAGGGGGTTTTGTGCAAGTAGAATGAAACTCACCTGGGTGGCCATTTCCAGTGACAACAGCCTTCTCACTACATTGTCAACACTGCAAGGAGATGGGGGTTAGTTTATACACCAGGAACAAGTATATTTAACGAGAGAAAGGAGATTACTTAACTCTTCTCAACTCGAAATTACGAATTGACAGCGACTCTCCTGCCCTCCCGAACCCATCAGCCATAAACCATTTCCTGTTTTCCTACGAACAATCACAGCTGAGACTCCAGAGGCATCGAGGAGTTCTGTGGCTGGGGGAAGCACAGGCACTCCAAACGATGATGAAGTCTTGTCAACTACAAAAGCACTATGTGCAACCCGGGTACTGAAGATTAATCCCCAAGTAAATGCACAAGGACAAAACAACAGACTTTCACAGCAGCTCTGTCAAAGATGGGTGAAGCTCCCAGTGACGCCACTGGGGGCTCCTCACGCTCCACAGACGAGCGGTTCTGGAGTCAAAGCCTTGAAACACTCAACTCCAGGAGCAGCCCTTCATTCCGAGCGCTTTAGCTACACGAGTTCAAGACAGGCATAGACTATTTCTAACAAGACTACTTCTAGTATTTCAGGATTATTTCTTTTTTCTGTGGACCACAGCAGATGGGGGCAGCCAGCTCTTAGGCCGCTTACACAGCCCTCATCAGTGGCTGCTTTTGCAAATCTGACTCTCAAAAGGACTTTGCCGCTCTGGTGCTGGTTGCACACCAGTGACACAGAGCAGCCACTGATCACTGTGTGTATGTAAGACACCAGCCTCTGGACAGCCCAGTCACTCCCTTTCCCTGGAGCATACCTGTTTATTACTGGGACATTGGCATAATCCTTCTTCAGCATTGTGGGAGGGAGATCGTCCAAGTGGCTGGGGATGTCTACGAAGAGAAGATTAACATTGGGGAAGAGCAGTACGAAGTCAGAGCTCTAGATACAATGGCAAACTACATCAGAGGAAACACGCTGCAAAGAAGCTACGTGCTCTAAACAAGAGGGAAGAAAGCAAGAGATCAAACTGAGATGGCAGGAACTGAGTGAATAGAATTGGGTCCAGTCTCTTGCCTCCAGCACTCTGGATTCACAGCACGGTAGAGAGGCCACCAAGAGCAGTGATGTCTTGCTAATGACAATGGCTAATTTCCCACACTGCTGCATGAGCTGCTGAATTCTGAGTAACTTTTGAGGTTGCAAGGAATTATTTCTAGGAGCACAGAACCACAGAAAGGTTTACAAAGGGACCTTGGGAAGTTTCTAGTCCAATCTCCCCTTTAAAGCGGGACTATTATTTCATTATCTAGCAAAGCCTCGAAAGCCTCTGAGGATGGATATTCCCCAGCCCCGCTGCTGAGCGAGCTCCCACGCTGCACTGCCTTCCCAGTGAGTCCTTTTTCTGTTTGTGTCCAGCTGGAACATCTCCGAACTGCTATTTGAGACGACTGTCCCTCATCACATCCTTTGGCACTACCAGGAGGAGTCCGACCTTCCCCCATTGTAATCACCCATTAAGAAGCTGCAGAACTGCAGAATCCTGCAACAAGGGATTGTACTTCCTCTCTTCTCATGATGAGCTCTGCACTCTTAACGTGAGCCCCCCTATTATTTCTCCAGATACCCTCTCCCCCTGCAGCATTAGGGGACAATTCTGACAACGTCAGCAGTAAAACGTTTGGCCACATGGGCCCATGACTCCTGACATACCTTTCCTCTTTCTTCTCACAGGTCTGGCGTAACATCTGGCAGACTGAATAAAGGGACTGCAAGCTTGACGGAAGAAAACAAAGGTTTATCAGGCTTGTGTGCACTTTAAACACTGCTCACTCTGCACTAGCAAACACCAGTCCTCAGACTCCCAGGTGATCCGTGGCCAGCCAGGTCTGTTGTGCCAAAGGAGTGTGGAACAGTTGGTGTGTTCTCACATGGGTGCTAAAACAAACAGGCACTTCTGGGTGATCTGAATCCCGATGATAAGAAGAACAGAGCAGCAGGAAGAGGTTACAGGCGCCGAGCAGAGCGTGCGAGGGCTCCACAGCTGAACTGTGCTCGTTTAGAGGGGTTAAACTGATGAACTAACTCCAGCCACTTCATGTACAGGTTATATGGGGTGCTCTGGACCACCACAGCAGCAGAGCACAGAGGCAGCGAGACCTAGAGACAGCCTTTGGCTGGCACAGCTTGGTACAGATGAGGATATTCATCACCAGCTTGAACCGAGCCGTTCTTTGACCTTTCAAGACCGAGCTCTTCCAACTGCTCTTTCAATGACCCTGCTACTGCGATCGGTACCTGCACCACAGCTCTGGACACCGTCCCACACTGCGCTGGGCTGGCCACACGTGCTGAAGCAATGCCAGGGCAGCAGTCCTCCCCTTGGCCCATCTCACAGCAGCTTCACCCGAGACCTCTGGCCTCGGAGCTGCCCAAGCTGCTCCAGCTGGTCCCGGCCGTG
>NW_010393356.1:3780-10987 GCF_000710305.1 Buceros rhinoceros silvestris | reverse complement strand
ACAGAGTTCAGGGAGTTCAAATATCCTCACCTGATCCAGACGGGATGGTAAACCAGTTCAGAAAGTCTGTAGTCTGTAGATTTCAGGCGATCCCGAGGTGTGGTCCTCAGGTCTGGTTTCGGTCTAGTCCCTCGGCAGAGCAGGTTCGTGGGAGCTCTCCTTGCGTGCCGCTGCCCGGGAGCTCGAAGAGTGATCCGGGGGATGCAGACCCTCAGGTCTCGGGCTGGTCGGCAGCCAGCAGTCTGGGTTCGGCCTACTCAACCTGCCCAGCTGCAGAGCAGATTCGTGGGAGCTCTCCTCTCTTCGTGAAGTCTGGAAGTCTGAGAGAGGACACTCCTCCGAACTGCTGCATTTTTAAAGCCTTGACACGTAACACTGCACCTGACTCTCTTAACCAACTAAATGCGGAATTATCGTATTTGCATGGAATAATTCTGTTCGTCTGTTACCCAAAACAAGGAAGTTTCAGCTCAAACCGGGACAAGTGCTAATACTAAAAATTACTGGTATGCTACAGAATATTTTGAGCAAGTATTTTTCTGGGGTTTGAGGTTTTTTTGTTTGTTTTTGTTGTCAAATTTTGGGTTGTTTTTTGTTTTGTTTGGAGAAGTGTTATTAGGATCACTAGATATTGGTGAACAGGAATTTTACCAATTGTTCTGTGTTTATAAGATTGTAGAAGACTGATTGATGCTTATAAATTTGTGGACGCCTGAAGCCAGTGTCCAGGATACACTTTAAGATAAGTGTTTTGCTGATGATAATGGCAGGAGCTATGGTTTCAGTAAAGTGCATGGTGGTTAGCCTGGAATTGAGGCTGAAGGAATCATCCCATTGATTGCCTATCCCTTCCCTTTTTAAGTGATATGTGCTCTGTGTCAAAGTACTTGCACATTCTTCAACATGTATGCTTCTTGCAAAACTTTCTGGTATTTTCTTTCATTCTTTCCACTCTTTACTGCGATGCGTTTATTGATATGTTTGATTGTTCTATAGTTCTTCCAAGACTGTACAGAAGATGAATGCCAAAACAAAGACTACAGAACCTGTGTTCAACTGTGAAGACAACACAACGAGAATAAGCAGTTTGGATGTAAGATTACATAGCAATAGACCAGAATTTCCTGCTTACCATGGGAAGATAACCATGACTGTTACTGAAAAGTAGTATAAAAAAATGTGATCACTTAGAAGCTGTGACTTATTTAAAGTCAATGGCCACTATTGTAAGTGCTTTGATGGACTGGATGGAGAAAGATACGAGCATGGATCTTTCATCATTTCCCAGCTGACAGACTTTATATGTCCCTTAGTGCTGCTCCATTTTGTTGCGTGTGACCTGAACTGTCTCCTGCAAGCCCAAATATGAGCAAGGTGAAACCATGCACCTGTCTTCATATATCCTTATTTACAAACTAGAGATGAAGAATAGGGCAGCAGGTGCCCTATCATGCACATTTGTTTCTTTTTTTTTTTTTCCCGGTTGAAGACTATCATTGCTTACTCAGTCAATGAATCAGATATTTTACTTTTTTTCTAGTCTCTAAATGAAATTTAGAAAAAATAATCAGTATAGGGACTGCTGCTAATTATAAGCTTGATTATTTCTTTCAAATTCAGAAATATTTCCAAATTTCACTTGTATTCTCAACAAACAACAAAAGGTTATGAAATCACATGATAGTTTCACTGATATGGACTGAGATCCTTCACAGGAACAAAGCCTCTTTTCCCTCATATTTTGCTATATACACCTGATCATATTGTGGGTTTGTTTTTTCATTTCATTTTGAAGATTATATCTCTGAAATTCTATTTTAAGTCTTTTTTTTTTAATACACAGTATTCATAGGTGCCTTGTTCTTTCTTCTGCACGTGTTTTCCCTGCTGTTGCATTGGACTTTGTTTCTGCTGCTTACTTTTTCTATTTTTTTAATTAGGAGATAATGACTGCCATTATCACTGGAAGAGGTGCATTATCAAATGACAGTAGTAATAGAGCAATAGAGATGAGGTCTAATTTATCCAAAAGTCTCAAGACCAGATAATCAAAATGTACAAATAAAATTTAAATTATTTGCTCATTTTTGACAATTAAACCACAAAGACAATTGGACTTTTCTAATGATAACTGCAGGTTTATCAGCAAGGATCTGTTCCTTTTGTCATCAAGAAATAGGGAAACTATGCTGTTTGACAAATTTACTATGACAATTTTCAGTTAGTATAGACTATCATGTAACCTCCTTCACATGAAGATTTAAAGTAAATTTACATTGTGTACGGGTTTTTTGCCCCAGTTTACTCATTGAAATAAATATGAATATAAAGTTGATGTTAACACTAATGAGCAAAGATATTCTCATTGTAATTACTAAATAAACAATTCTTGCCTACAGAAGATTCCCTAGCTTCAGAAGGGATGAATTTGCCAGCTTTTACCCATTTCCAATGTTAAATGACGTGGCTCAGCACTGTAAATCCAACTGTTATGCAGCTGCTCTGTCCACTAACTAGCTTAGAATCTTTACACATTGATCTTTTGCTTTTGTATGATGGTGCTTGCTAAGTTCCTGACCCTCTTCCTGCCTCTACTCTAGATCATCATCTTCCCACCTCCTGTTTTCTGAATAGGGGAATTATGTGGGATTTCTTGGGGACTAGTTCTTCTGCTTCTCCTATGTGGTAATTTAAATACTCCTGTGCTTTCATTGACTAGATTTTATAGTATGACATCATGAGATATAAGAAATGTCCATCTTAGCTGTACTAACAATTGGATACATAGGTTCCTTCTAAAAATGTCTGTGTATTCTGTTAATCTATCCAATTTCCCTCAACAGTATTGCTGACAAAGCAGTTGTAAAACAGGGCGAACATGGCATTGGCAGAGTTATGCTAGGAGTTAGGGTGGGACTGTTTTACAAAATCTGAGCCAGTTTTCATATCTGAGAGCATGTATGTAATCAGTCCTCTGGGTGATCTACACCCTCCCCACCTCTTTGTACAGAACACATTTAAGAAATCAGATGCTGTAATAAATATTAATTTGGGCTGGTAGCTAAGGTCAAGTCACAAAGTCCATAATCTGTGAAAATTTTTAACTTCAGTGGGAATTTTGCCTGAAGTAGAACAGGTGGGCTTCATATAACTAAGCTATTTTGTGGTTGATTACATTATGTGAAATTTATTGTTTTCATTAGAATTCGCTCCTGCTGAGAGTGCTGTGTTTTCGTAGGCCACTGTGCTATTATATACAAGAAAAATTAAAACATCATGCTCATTTAGGCTTCGTAATTATTTTCAAAACATGCAGTTGAATGAATAAGGAAGGAAAACGCATTAGTTATTGATGAGGGCTTTTAGGCAACCAGTATATTCTGGTGATTCACACCCAATATTTTATACTGTTGCATTTAAGAAGAGAAAGAAATTGAAGGAAGGCAGAAGGGAAAATGAAAAAGATGAAGGAAATATAATTGCATTTTCCCAAACGATTACTAAAACACATGATGGAGTCATCAAGCAGCACAGTGGAAAGAAGGGGGTCATCAGGGTGTTAGTAAATCAGACAATACCATCCTGTCCACAGCATGAGACCTCATAAAAATTTTATTTTGTTATTTTGTATAGGCATTAACCAAATACCATTTTGCAGAGTGACTCATTGAAAAGCAAACTTTGCAGACTCTTGGAAGAACTCCTTGGGAAGCCTGGGACAGAAGGGGCACTGGTTGCTTTGGTTTTACCTTTTTTCACATGGCTGAATGCAAGGTCCATTTGAGAAAACACAATGTGAATGAAGCTGTGTCTTGGCTGCCAGCCATGTCAGCCTCAAGATCTGACCTCTTGATCTCAACATAGCGGGTGACTGACATAAGCAAACTCTGATACACTAAATGCTAAAATTAAAAAGGCATTGCCAGACAGCCCAGCCTTGTCTATAGACACAGAGTTACAAAAATGTTACATCTGCATTTCAAATGAGTCCTTTGTCCATTGTGCAGTTCAAACACTGCTGGAAAGGCTTACTATGATTACAGCTGGCATTGTTTCAGTTAACAGGATAGTGTGTGTTGAGTCATGATTTACAGTCATTCTGGCTGTCAACAGATAATAATGAGGTGGTGGCTTAACTTGTTCTGTTTGAAAGAAAGAGAGATAACCCAAGCTATGAAACAGCCTGCAAGCAAAAGAATTTATACAAAAAAACCCGTAAGTATGCATACAACAAAAAGTAGGTGCCTTCCCATCTCTTAGCATCCTTCTGTCTTTTCTTTTTGTAAGCTGATTTTTTTTGTGTTATTAACAAATGACATTTTTTTGTTCTGATAAACCATAATATTCATGACATCATATGGTTAAAAATACTATCACTAAGCTCCTTTTTACAGCAAAAGTTTCATTTTATAAAGACTCTCAGAATTCATAAGTTTAGGGATGATTCTGAATGAAACCAAGTTTCTGAAAAATAACCCGAAGTAAAACACAAGCCAAAATAAATTTATTGCAGAAGCAATTTAAAAATATTTATTATGGGGAAATCACAATGCTTTCTTTCAGTTTCAGCCTTTCGATTTGACATTATAGAGAAATATAATACAAAATAAAAAAAATTTTTTAAAAAATTCAAGGGGGAAAAGGGTTTAATTCCAGGAGGGTTCAAATAAAAAAAATTTGTTGGTTACAATGAGTCAAAAAAAATTTCCTGAATGAAGTTTCTTATACTAATGTGATACAACTTTATCAGCTATAGGTCGAAGCATGATTCTCCTGAATGAGTGAATCTGTTTCTGACAGCTGTTAGTAGAAATCATTCTCCAAGTAACTCAGAACACTTCTCTCAACCAAGACTAGAAAATTTTTGAAGATAATCTTGATTCAGAAAACTATGTGCTGCATTATGGTAGGTAACATTAATTCAAATTCAAGAAAACTTACTGTAATAACTACTGAAATAGCAGTTAAATTCTGTTTGGTTTAATTCATGTTTCTGGCAACTTGTCAGTAATAGAACACTTAGAAAGGAGTAACAAGTGTTAACATCACAGCTTAGGTATCTGCATGCATGCATATTATCATTCTCATATTAAAAAATTGACCTGAAAAAAGAGTATTCGCTTTATTCCTCTTTGTTGTGCCTTTAGTCAGCACCAGTCACACCATGATCCTGAGAACTTCTTAAACTTGCAAGGCTTCTGCTGGGGCTGAATTTACTCAGATGCATTATTTCAAAATCGTAATAAAGAGTAAAGAAATATATATAACTGTATTTTCTGAAGAAAAGGAGAATGAGAGGGGGAAAAACAAATTATACCCCAGTATGTTCCCATCTATGTCATCTTAATCCATCCCAGTGTAAAATAATGTAATTATGTGAAGAAACTTCCATCTATAATGAGCTTTTTATTGTTCAAATTTTAGGGCTCCATCATTAGTTATCAGTGAGATTACCTACTCTCAAAATCCAAAACAAATGGCCTTTCTCTGGCCCTGAAAACACACAGTTTGCACAATAAACAAAATTATAACATTTACTTCAACAAAAGAGAGCTGTGCCATTTTTATTATTGCACGGTGATGGCAGCCTAGCTCAGGACAATAAGAAATATTGACTATTTGTCATGACTTTGAAATGCTGCCTCTTAATTTTTGACAGTATCTTAAGGTGTATGTGAGAAGACCAAAATGTCTGCTGAACTCATTACCCCTAAAGGGCATATTTTGAAGGATATGGAAGAATGACAATTCAAAGGAAATGCTGCTCTTACCAATCTCCTTTTCTAAAATAATTATGTATGTAAAATCATGCAGGAAGTCTTCCAACTTCTCTTAAAACGTATTTGCATTGACTCTTTTTTTTTTTTCTACAAGAATTACTTATGTTGATATGTTTATGAAAGGGACTTGCTTTATAATTATGGTCAATAATACAAATGCTCTTTCTAAACAAGGTGAAGTCTTTTGGCAGGCTGCCAGTCTCAACTCCCAGTACTACACATTTTTTCTGTATTTTATCTGTTGCTTTTTCAATCACCATAGCTACATGCATTAAACATTTCACACCTGCAAGTGACAAAAAGCCAACTTTCTAATTTTTTGGCATCAGTATCTTCAGGAAAAGAATGGGCCAAAAACTGCTATTGACCCCAGTCTTTACATTGCGTAAGTGAAGAGACCAGATGTTTCTGCCACTAGTTAAATCCTGGTTTAAGATTTTTGAAATTTCTTGATAAGAAAAACCATCAGATAAAGAAACTAGAAGTTTGTGTATATCTCTTTATATATGCATATGTATGTGTGTGTTTATACATACATATATATATTAAAAAGCAAATAATTTCATAGTATGTGAAGCCATTTCACTTTTTAATACTGATGAATATTGTGAAACTTGCTGCAGAAGTCCTCAGTGGCTATCAAGCCAACTTACTGTCTTGCTTCAGATGTTCAAGTCAATGCTATACAAATAATGATAGCTGACATTTTCAGACTTACGCGCAGCTAATGAAATACAGACTGAGGTTTAACCATCAGATTAGTAACTGCTTCCACATGAAGACACAGATTTTATTGAAGAATATTTCAGGAGACTATTACATATGATAAGCATTTTTTCTATAGAACTATGACATATTTTCTTTCTGTTCTGTCATACAGTTAGTTTCTACCCGTTGTCCCTATTTTTTTGTACATTTAAAAAAAAATTCAGAACATATCAAAAGGAGAAGAGAAATTCAACAAACAATTTAAGACTAGTTTATAAAAAAATTATTAAAAAATCTCTTCAATACCTTCAGAACCATTTTTCCAAACTAGAAATTTTTGAAAGGCTGCGAGTTATATTTTCTTCTTGTTGATCTACAAGATTTCTCTGGTTTTGATAATTTGTTGTTTGTTTGGTTTAGTTTGTTTTTTGTAGGAAAGGTTTTATGAAACGTCCCACTGTACAAAACTCTTCTAGACCAAGATTTTAATTCGAGTACTCTAGAGTACTTAAAAAAAGAGCTTGCTAGAAATGTTGCTTGGATTTAAGGCATCTGTTTTACTAACTGTATAACAGGATGAGGTAAAAATCGACAAAAATATTTGATTCCCATCAGACTAGATTTCACAAAGCCAGGTCTGGTATATTTACTATGTCTGATCACTTGGATGACCTTCTCCAAACTGCCTAGAGAGTTTTTTAACTGTCTGTAAAATACAT
>NW_010393356.1:2332-3677 GCF_000710305.1 Buceros rhinoceros silvestris | reverse complement strand
AGGGAAAGACAGAAAGGAGAATCTCTAGGGCCTCAATCAAACCTGTTAACTGTAACTAATATTTTTCCTGAAGTGAAAATATTTTATTACTGCAAACAAGAGAGATTCTCTTGTTAGATAAGGGACTTATAAATTCTGGGAAGGAGAACACACTAGCAGTGAATAAAGCTACTCTTTGTGAGAGTACTTTCCAGTTAATACTTCGCAGTCTTAGACTATTTGGGAGGATACCTCAGAGAACCCCACTGGAAAAATACCTCTGCAAAAGTGCGAAACATGCAAAACAGTGCACAGACTGTTAGCAGGCAATGCGTTAATTTAAATGTATCACTAGAACTACACTCAGCACTATATCTTATGAAAAAAAATTACTAGCGACTGTGAGTGAAAATGTGTCTAATGCTCTGGTTTTGCTGTTCATTGAAAACATTCTATAGCACCTAGTGGCCTAGCTTCTGATGTTGGTCATTCTCTCAGAAGAGAGCAATTCTGAGGTGTGACTAATGAACACTGTGTTGGGCGGGGAAGGTCATATAGGATCTTATATTAGAAGAAACTTAGAAAAACTGCATGGTCAAGAGTCAGGAGAAGACCCACATAGTTACCCATTTCCACTAACATTTAATACACCCTGTGTCAGTAGCTACCACCATAAGATGATAAGAAGTTACCTACTTTGACAAGAAAAAGGATTACAGCTGTTCAAAGGAGAATCAAAATATAGGTCCCACAAGTACAGTGTATTTCTTTTTGACTATATTTCTGTCTTTTTGTCTTCTATGGTAGCTGCTGCTTCTCTGCATTCCTTTGCAAAATAGGTATCATTAGGGAAAGTTTCCTCCTGCCCAAGAGAATAAACATGCTCACAGTAGATATGGGAACTGTGCCTTCCAAATGCATCTTCTTTCTTGCTTTTGTCTTTGGAGACAGCATATAGTTTCAGGAAATAAACTGTGTTTTACGACAAGATAGTCTACCAGCTGAAAACCAAGAAATGAAGATAATAAAAATGACATGGGATTTTCTAACTGATCCTTTTCTTTTTTTTCTGGAAATCAGTCTGGTGATTGGCTTTCCTTTCTCAATTTCTTTTGGTTTCAGTTGAGCAAAGTCAGCTGGACTGTCTTGGCAAAAATCCCAGGAAGAAAGAGGTTAATTGCTTCACTTACGAGTAGATGCCCAGCTGAAGAGATTTAGATCAGTGGCTTTACAGAAAGGGACTAGTTAAAACAACTTTTAAAAGAGCACCCTGGAAGAAACAGGAAAACTTTTTTCTTTCAATGCTATGTGTTTGAAAACAAGAATACTGATCTGAAGACTCAGAGCCAACACTTGGCATTTCAAG
>NW_010393356.1:0-2203 GCF_000710305.1 Buceros rhinoceros silvestris | reverse complement strand
TTTCCCTATAATTTGCACTATATGGGTGGAAACACTTCAGCTCCTCATATACTGTTCATTTCACCGGATACCACATCATGTTGATTACACATGCCAGACCCTTGTGTGAGACTTCTCTATCACTTGCAGAAAGCAATGTTATAAGTAGTATGAGTAAATATAATTTTAACATTATTTCAGCAAATACATTGAATCTTTTCACAGTATTTTGTATGTTTATGCATGTCTCTAAAAACAAATTATTGCCCTCCTCCCCCCCCTTTTTTTTTTTTACAATTCTTCTTCCACATGAGGAAAAAAAAAAAAGATAATCTAGAAATCGCAGTTTGATTTTTGCCTTGCTTTGTTTTCTTTGCAAAACCATCTATTTGGATGACGGTAAAATCCACTTTACACTTAGAAGGATTTAGGTTTTTATAAGCTAGTGAGTTTTATGTGTGTTATTTCAAAAATTTCCTTTCCCAGCGATTAAAGATACACCCCAATGGAAATTCCTCCTGGGCAATTAGCTTCCCTTACTGTACCAATGTGCTTTATTATCTGTTTGTTTTACATCATTTTGCTAAGGAAAAAATTTTGCCCTTGGATGCACCAATGTGGCTTCCATTAGCATAATGAACATTGCACGTGTGCATCCAAGGGTCAAATCTTTCCTTAAAAGTGAGATTTATCTTCAAATTAGCTACTCTAACCCATAGCCCTGGCTATGGATTCAACTACATGAATCACATTTATTAAGAAAAGATGAACTGTACTTGAATTCTTTTTAAATCCTACTTTTTAAAATGTACGGAGATGAGATTTAGATACCATATTTAGATACCACACATTTTCTCTAGTGTAAATCTGGATAATTTCCAGTGATTCTTTGTGACGCATTGGCTCAAAATACACGTAGGTTAACAGCCCTAGAAAACAACCGAGCTTTCTTGTGACTGTCGTGGCTTAAGATCAACAGGGCTGGTTTGTTTGTGATGGACATATAAAACAATCAATTGTACACGTACATCAGTGCATCTCACTGGTTGTGGAGCTTTTGGTGGGCATGGCATTTCTTTAAGAAGGGCGCGCAGACAACCTGCCTGCCACAACCTACTGTCCATAACTGTCCTTCTGACTCGTGCTGGGACCTGCTGATCAGCACTGCCGCTCATCTCGGCTCCGCGCTGCCAGCTGTGACTGCTTGCCGCTGCCGCTTTTCTTGCCACCAGTCCGCTCTGCAGTGCTCAGCGCTGCTGACAGCTGTGATCTCTACCAGTGCTTTTGGCCTGGGGCCACATTGCACCATGATCCTCACCGTCACCCAGTTGCTGTGACTGCTGCTGCTGGCATTGTTTTGCTCCACAGCCCAGCTGCTGCTACAGGAAGGGGTTCCTGCTGTCGCTTCCCACCCTGGACCTGCACTTGGACCTTTGCTGCTGCTGATGAGTCCAGCCAGTCTCAGTCCCTGCCTGTGGCCGCATGCTGCTGCCATTGAACTGACTGGGAGGGGTTTTTTCTGTAACTGCTGTTTTGGAAGGGGTTCCTGCTGTCGCTTCCCACCCTGGACCTGCACTTGGACCTTTGCTGCTGCTGATGAGTCCAGCCAGTCTCAGTCCCTGCCTGTGGCCGCATGCTGCTGCCATTGAACTGACTGGTAGGGTTTTTTTCTGTAACTGCTGTTTCTTTAACCATGGTTTAACCCTTGCTGCCCCAGTTTTCTAATCATATATCAACTTGTTAATACCTTGTTGTTCTGTATATAATATCTTTCTGTTGTTATTAAAACTGGTTTAGTTTCCCATACTTAAGAGGCCTCACAAACTTTTCCTTTTCTTCCTATCTCTTTTCTTAACCCTTTCTCCTGGAACAGAAGGAGGACTAATTAGAGAGAGATTTCATCCCGTGACTGGCCAAGCTCAGCCAACCAATGACAGTGACTTCTCAACAACCCTTTGAAGTTAACAGGAATCCATGTGCATAAACTTCCTTTTGCCAGATTAGAGCCTAAATAGCCAACGAATTTGGCTGGGTGCCAAGGACGGTATGAAAAAAGGAGATTCCAAATTCTTCTCTAGTCATTACAGTTTCCTCTATATTTCCTGGAGAAGATCTAGAATTCTTCCTTTCTGAAATAATATGAAGTGTGACTACTTAGTGGTTTGGGGTAAATCCATAAATATATTTAAAATGAATGTAATACATATTTATATTATTAACATTA
>NW_010393355.1:23858-24221 GCF_000710305.1 Buceros rhinoceros silvestris | reverse complement strand
TCCTCTCTCTCCTCTCCCCCCTTTCCCTCTGTTGGGCTGACAGATCAGAGTTTCCTCCCCAGCAGAGGGACTGGGATTGGGCTTGGGCTCTGTGCTGAGGAGCTGCTGCCCCCCTGGCTCTGAGAAGATCCTGCTTTTTGCGGGGAGGAAGCTTTGGGGGCTCTTTATTATTTTAAAACTACAAAGTGCTCAGAGGGTAGGTGATTATTAAGGGGAATCCCTGAATATATTCTCCAGCAAAGAAGGCAGGGCTGCTGGGGCTGCTCAAGAAGAGAGCCAGCAGCCTCCTACAGCACCACTACAGGCACTGAGAGGACATAACATCAGAGAGCGGCTCCTCTGCCCTCCAAAACAACAACTTTC
>NW_010393355.1:23452-23677 GCF_000710305.1 Buceros rhinoceros silvestris | reverse complement strand
GGGGAAGAGGGAGGGGGAGAAAAAGTACAGAAGGTTTTTATAAAGTGTCAATTTGGGGGAGGGAGCCAAATGGCCAAAACCGTATTTTTTTATCATTTATGTGACTTTTTATTTTAAATAAAAATAAAATACAAAGGCATGTGGCTGAAGAAATAATTTTCTTTATAACCTGTTAAGATCAGCGTTCTGGGAAAAAAAAAAAAAGAGGTATGGTAAAAAGTATAT
>NW_010393355.1:22094-23355 GCF_000710305.1 Buceros rhinoceros silvestris | reverse complement strand
AGTTTGTTTTTATATAATAATTAAAAGTTTTTGTAGGTTTTTTTCTGGTAATTTATAATATAAAGTTGGTAACTTTTTTGTCGTTGTGTGATAGTTCTAAAAATTAGTGTGTAATTGTGAAAGTTAGTGTAACTTTTTTTGGTACTTGTACTCTCAGTAGAACAGCTGAGATTGATGTGGAATAGTTTGGCGTAACAGTACCATTATGTCTCTCTCTCTGTCAAGGCGTTGTAAATAAAACGGCATGTACGGGTAGGAAAAAAACAGCAATTTTTTTGAATTTTTGTTTTTAGTTTTTTTTCTTGAGTAGGCCACGTAGAGAAGCTATGGGGCATTTAATGCAAGTGAGCGGAACCTGTGATATATATCTGAGAATTTCTGCCGATTTGATATAAATTTAGCACCGTCTGCCCTTCAGGGTGGGATGTGAAAAAATAAAGCTCATAGGAAAAAACTTGGAGGCAGTAGTTGAGTTTTGGTTTTAATGTTTTGAAAGCACTTTGCAGTCTTCTAAAATGTGGTTTGGTTCTTTTTAAGTTACTGTTTTGATTTAGGGGCTTTGTTCCTGATATTTATGAATACTATTATTCCTGACTTCTTTACAGAGTTGAGAAATTCTATAAATTTATCCTACAATATCTTGTAATATAAAATAGTAATTGTATTTTTCTTTGTTGCAGATGTTTTTATTAGATTGTAAAAAATACGTGAAATGCTGTCAAAACAATGTGAGATGCTGCAGGGTATGTGTAGGTGAAGACACTGATCGCTGTATCCAGCAGACCTATGATAATGTTTCTTGCAATAGGATTATATGCACAGCCCTGTTCAGAGATGAACTACAAAGATGCCTTTTTATCTGTCCTGAAGGAAGAGGAAATAATTAGAAAACTAATGAGCTATACCTTAAAAAAAAAAAAACAACTTTTTTTTTCTGTTGTAAAAATTATTCAGGTGGTATAGGCTAAATGAACTGCAGACTAAGGTCAAACGTGGGAAGGTATTGAATTACTCGGTATGTTATCAACCTATCCCCCTCTGTCAAATCTGAAGTATGTTGGTTTAACTTAGTTACTGTAATTAAAAAAAAAAAATCCTGAATTTAGGTACATTCCCTTTTCAAAACGTACTTTGTGAGTTTGCCTAGCAGGAATAGTGAGTGTAGTTTGTGTGTTTATAGTGGTTTTTTAGTTTAGATAAATTAGATTTAATTATAGTTAAAATTCAGCTGGTCTTTGTGTCAAACTGTATTTTTTGTTCA
>NW_010393355.1:1745-21965 GCF_000710305.1 Buceros rhinoceros silvestris | reverse complement strand
CAGCAGGACTTTTTAAAAATTCTGTTTAGTTTATCTAAAACATTTTAATAATCCAGTGTGTTGCATGCTATGGAGTTATTACATAGGAGGTGTTTTTCTGTATGAGATTATTAATCCATTAAATGCATTATTCCGCTCTGACTTTAGAAAAACAAAAAATAATCAAATATGTGGCTCCTATACTGTATTTTGAATAGAAGTAACATGATAATTAGGGTACTTCAGAATCTTACCAGTCATTATTTTGTGCTTTGGAGCATGAAGTATAATTATTCTTTTTGCAAGACATTTAAACAAAGAATACTTTTATATTCCATATCTGCAATTCATCACAGGAATGACAGGGATTACAAGTGTTGGTCAGATATGGAATGATTTAAAAAAGCCTTCTGAAATATTATGAATTAATTATCTTAATGGATTTAGAAATTCAGCAAATGCAGCATAAACTAATATTTCCTTTTGGTTTATTCTAAATAAATAAAGGACAAAATTCTCAGACCCCAGTTTTGCAAGAGCTTGCGAGCCTGATTAATAATTCGGAAGTGTTTGAGACTCACTCAATACCTACTTGCATAAACTCTGACTGAGTCGGTAGGGTTTTGTTAGAGTACCGAATTCCAGTATCTGCGCTAAGTGGTGTCTTCTGTCTAGCACTATGTTAAACGAGATAATTGCTACTTTTTAACAGTAACTCAGTTTAGCGCTATAATTCAACTATAATTCAGGTGAGTTCTCTTTATTGCACTACTAATAAATGTTTAATGTTTTAGGAAGAGAGGCAGACCATGAGCAACTGGTCTATACTGAGTCCTTCTGTGGTACTCTTGAGAGTATCTGTGCAGCCCACGGAGGGTTATCTTAGTATGTTTTTTAAATGGGATACAGATGATACAACATGTGAGAGAAGTGGCTATGAAAACACTTGAGAGCCTGAACACAGAAACAATATTAAACCCTTTATTTGGCTTATGTGCTTGGCTTCACAGATACTGACTTTAATCGGATTACTTGCATGCCTAAATTTAAATGTGCATCATAGTAGCATTAGACAGTTTGGTGACATCCTGAGATCTATTTGATGTGTGTTAATTGCAAAGCTACAAGCTTAATGCCAAAGGAAGGGAGAGACATTTTGAATCTAGTTTGGAATAGGAAAACTGAAAAGGGGTAAAAAAAAAACACCCCTGAATCTTTTTAAGGAGTACAAAGTAAAGAGGAAAAATTCACTAGATCTTAGTTACATGGACTATTGTGTAATCATTCAACAGAGAAATTAAAATCTATATGTTATGGATGGAAGAATTTATTTAACAAAATTTTATTTACCTGAGAGGATTAAAAAGATTTGTTTTAATTTATGAAAAATTGCAAATACTATTTTAACTGCTTTGCTGACAACAATATGTTACACTCTGAAGGAGCAAAGTCTGCTAGCTTTTTAAAAAAAGATTTATCCTTACGGACAAGACTCTTAAGTTGGGAGATGTATCGTTTTGATAGAGTAGAGCAGTGTTCTGAAATTACATTGGAGAACAAATTGGACTCCAGACTCCTGTACAAGGATGGTGTGTAAACCCAAATAAGAAAGGAAAAGAACGTCTGGTAGTCGTGAAGTGAGTCCACTGGAAAATCCACCAATGCGCTTCACCCCACACAAGTGAAATAGCTCTGGCTTCTAGTACAACGTGAAGAACTGTATTCTGGAAATTCTTCATTACAGAATAGGTCTGCCTGCCCCGACTTTAAACTGGCCACATCCCTGGACCAGCTGCTCCAGCCGGTAAACGTATTGTACACTTGAGCACAGAGTGGCCAAGAACATTAATGTTCTGTAAATCACTAGTTTCTGGCTAATGAGGCATACGTCGCTGATGTGTCTCACTGGTATTAATAGTGAGACAGAGGGCGGTGACATAGTGAACAAGCTTTGAGTCTAATAAAAGTCATGGAATAGATGCTTTAAGTTGTATACCAGTTACTGGAGGAGGCAGCACCAAGAAATGAACCTTGACTCTCTCCCAAGGTCATATGCGCCCCAAGGGCAGACCTTGTGAATTCTGAGGCATGACTCTGTGCCTGTGGTAGTCTGGGGCTTTCAGCACATAGCATGACGATGTCAGCATCTTGGTATTATTCCTTGAAAGATACATGCATTCTGAGGAGGCGGTTCGAATGTCTTCAAATGCTTTGTGAAAGGGATCAACAATTTATTTAAAATGCAGGTGAGTATGGTGAAAGGGAGGAACAACTCTACGTGTGTAGATATTCATTAGAGACTTACATATATAGAGCCACATTTGTATAGGGGATCTTTTCTTTAAGCATTTAAACTTTGAAAAGGGTGACAAAGTAAATAAAAAACAAAATTATTACTAGATACATTCTTCTAAGCAATGTCTTGAGTTTTAAGCAGTATTGTTTTACTTAATTGTGGTAAGCTCTGAGGTCAAGCTAACCTTTAAAACCCAGCACATTAGTATTAGTGAAAATGCTTATTTTTCAACAATTCTTTAACATGGGAAGTTTGTTGCAGTGGTTATCTCTAGCATAACTGAATCTCAGTTACCCTGTCTGCTGCAGTGGTATGTATTTGATAACCAGCATGCTCTCTGCCACTTTTCCAAACATCGGAGAGTATCCATACTAAAAATGTTGTCTACAGCCTGAGCATTTTTCTCTAGAAAATACACCCAAGTTACTGCATAAATTCAGCTTCTTAATTCAGCTGCTAAACTCCTTCAAACCCACGCTTTAGTACACTCCCTCATGGCAGGTAGCACAGCTGAAAGTATAGGACAAGCCATATGCAGAATGGAGTAACTTTGCTTTACTTCATTTATGAAGTCGTAACTTGCTAGCGAAGCAACACAAAGTACAGATGACAGGCCTTGTTTTCCTGAGTCACAGGGGTTTCATGAAAGCTTATTGGAGCAATGGGAATTTTGCTGCGGATTTCAGTAGTAGAGTTGCAAAAGTATTTAGCCAATTTGGAGCAGGTGTATGCTAGCTATTGCATGATAATATAATTAATTGATAGTGAACTGCATTGAAAATTGTAATTAAGACTTAACTAATCCATTTTTCATTATCAATGTGTATTTTAATCTGCATTAAATAAATAGTATTGTCTTCCTAAAGGTCATCAAAGACAAAATAGTAAGACTATTAACTCTGGGAAGGTTCTTCATCTACATGATGGGCATCCATGCAGATGTCTTTGAACAGATGACAAATGAATGGAATAAAGTGTCCCAATAGAATGCTCTAATACAATCCCATTTTACTGGGAAACCTACTGTTAATTCAGAGTATACTACTGCATTTTTACTCTCTGCATCTGTCTATTGATATTTCATTAATTGCAATTGTAGTGGTTAAGAAGCTACATGCTTTATTACCAGTCTTTTCAGTTTAGTTATTCATTTACATTCAGTTTAGAATGGGTCTCGGTCATCTCTGCAAATTGGAAAGAATTCCCACTCTGGACCAAATCAGTGATCTCTTAGTCTTCTGAGAGCAGCCCATATAAGGTGCTTCAAATGAAGGTGTGGAGTATCCGAAGATGGATAATTCAGAAATAAGAAGCATGCAGGACAGGATTTTTCAAAAATAGTTGGGAGTTGAGCTAACATCGAAGTGTAAGGCCTAATTAGCATCTAGGATCATGAGATCCCAGTGGCTTTTGAACATTATTTGTTATACATGCTCTATACATTTGCTCTTAGTATGTTTCTTTTTGATGCATGGTAGACACAGGTGTAGAGAACGTGACAATAAATAAAATTATGTCTTTGAAATATTAGTTCAGTATTAGCATCAGAGTGAGGAGATGTCTCTGCCAGCTATTATGTCTTAACTAAACAGAAGCCTCAAAATCTTAGTAGGCTTCTGAGCGTTAGGCACTGTGAATGGATGCTTGCATGTAGCTGGAGGAAAACATTTATTAACACTGTTTAGCATAGCAGGCTCTGTCATTCACAAGAGTTTGAATTGCAAGGTATCGTGTGCATTGTTCATGACAGTCTGTGCTGTTCCTCTGTTGTGCTCAGCTGTGGGGAGTTGAGGATACCCAGGTACTTTGGGACACACTGCTGACATCATTTTGTCAGCTAATGTGCATTACTTGAAAGTATCTTTTGGATAAAACCTTACATGACTTGCACCATGAAGCATTCAATGTTTGTTCCAGAACAAAGTTTTCCTTGTGACACTCTATAAAATGTCAGTGTTTCATTCCCAAAGGTACTTGTGCCCATTTGACATTTTATGAATAAATAAATAAATGAATAATTATCTGTTAATATCTATTAATAGGTCAACAATAGGTTGTTGGGTTTTTTTAAAATAGGAATTTTAAAACTGCTTTGTGAGCAAGGCAGCTTCTGAGGTAGCTCTGGGAGAACTTAGCCCATAAATGTGTTCTTGTACTCCTGATAAAAAGCTTACTTAAGCTGTCAGTGAAGTCCTTAACTTTTAGGTGCTCTCCATAAGTCCCCATATACATTACTGATTTTTTTTCCATGACAGTAGTCAAACTTAAGTCCTCTTCTACCAGTTTGCTTGTTAGCACTTTCTCAATTCATGTCCTTTCTGTGTCTTGAAAGAGTCAGTCTTTCAATGCTTCATCACTGAAGGTGATTTCATCTAATTGCAAAGTCAAAGGACACAAACCAAATCATTATTAAGAGACTGTCTTGTTTTGAGAAAGGATGTTTTGGCTTAGCCATTCTTTGAGTATTTTATTAGGAGCAGATGAGTGTGGACAGGGATGGAGATGAGATTTTATTACCTTTTCACTTTGTATTAAGGCTGATGGCAGGCTGCTGCTCTGCTTTTTCTTCAGCTCTGTGAATCTGAGCTGCTTTTCTATCAACTTCAACACTAATATACAGCACATCCCCAACCAAGCAGATAGCAGATACTGTCTTGCAAGAATCCATCAGCCTCAGAAAAGGCACTGATCCCAAATCTTTCACTTCCTGGGGAGATGCTACCGATACTTCCGTTTCTGCCTTGACCCATGCTTCAAAATACATTGGGGGAAAAAAAAGTCAGTTTCAAACTATTTTTATGAGTGGCCTAGTTTTCTTGGCTGTTTTGAGTCTTGGTGAGAACTTACCTCAATTTGACTTGACTTCCATTTGGGACCACATTGTCTGGTTTCTTTTTATGCAAGCAGCTCACTAAATTGCCCAGGATTTAAAGCAGTCTCTCTCTGGAACTGTAGGGATGCACCCACAGTATGCTGGTGCTTCCAGGAAGGTAGCTATTGAACAGAGTTTTTAAAAAAAACTTGTTTTAAAATCAAAGCTTCAAAGTTAGGTGTTTAAATCTGCCTGCAGTATTTTGTCAGTTTGTCTCTCTTTAATCTTACTGCTGGTATTACCCTGACCTAAACTTGCTTGAAAATACACGTGCTTAGCAGGAGTTTACCTTGAATTAACATACCCTCTTCCTTCTCCACTCCCCACCACCTTCTGCTGAAGACACTACATGAAGGCAAGGTTTTATCTAAACCATTAGAGTGAGGTTAATTGCTTGCACCTAAGAACTATGTTTACACAGTGCTGTGTTGAGAGAAGAGGATACTTCATGACTAAAGCCATCCATCTCTCTCCCAGACACATACCTGTTCTTTGTCATGCTGTCTGTGCAGGCAGGAGTGCACAGGGAGAAGTGAGCTGAGGGTTACTGGACCATAACTGGCACTGCAACCAGTGAGAAATTCTGCCAGCTGGCCACAAGGTGGTACTAGGGCTGCATTTGGGGCATGAAATCTCCATCAGCGTTCCTATTAGCTTTAAAACGAAGTACAATAAATCCTTGCCAGCCCCTCAAGTCTGAATAAATACACCCACCAACACTGCATGTGGAGGTTAGCTGCATCAGCAGAACTGACCCTTCAGGCAGCATATCACCTAGCCAGTTAAGCCCTTACTTTGTAACAGTCAAGAACAATGCTTCAAGCATGTTCATCTCCCATCATCCCTTAATGCATCTCATAATGCTCTGCTTTAATCTGAGGTTGCAGCTTCAGAACCAGCAAGTAGTAGTACTAACCGTAAACAGAGCTAAGTTGCATGAATAGCACTATTTCTGTAGTTTTTATTCCAACACTCTGCCCAGCCTACATCACCTCCCTTCCTTTGCAGACCCGTACTATCCTTTTATCGCTAGCTGAGCCAAAGTCCACATGTACGACTGTCCAGCCACTAGAGTAAACAGAAGAGATAAGGGAAGGGCTATACAGTAAACTCAGCTGATAAGAATGCTAATTTAGACTTCTCATTATTGTCTAGTTTGCAACAGTCAAATTTATAGAGTCTTGTTGCTATTATTAATTTGTCTGAAAAGTTCTATATTTGGCAACTGGTTAGGTGGGAAAGAGGGTAGAAGCGGGGCAGACAGCACCTGTACTTATCCTTTCTGGCTTTCAAGATAACGGTTGCACACTTTTAAAACAGGAATAAGGATCTCCTAAACACACTAACTATAGGATTTCAGAGATTAACAGAGCTTTCAAAAACCCAGAAAGTAATGTGTGCCAGAGCTCCAGTTAAATAATGCTCTAGCATTGAAGGGAAAAAAAATGCATTTGCCAAAGCTCTTGAACCTTTATAAATTTTGAAGTGAAGAAGTGAAAACTGACTTGTTGCACAGCTGAAGTTATTCCTCTGTATTTGTACAACACGTATTTTCAGAAAAAAAAAAGTAAGATTTTCATCCTAGGAACCTGAGAACCAAATGTTTTACTGAATATGGGATTCAGCTGCATCCTTTCCTCTTAAACCTACCATCTGTGAGAAAAGCCAGCTGCCTTGCTTTTGACATATGTTCTCACCCACATTCTTCTTTTGCTATGTCCCTGCCATAAACCTCTTCCTCCTAAAGAACCAACATTCCACATGACATGAAAATTTTATGCTGTACTTGGTCACGCAGCTGGACATATGCACCATGGGGTCCTATGAACAGCGACGTTAAAAATAGACTACAGTAGTTCCAGATGTCACATTAACATGGCCGGTAGTATCTTTGAGTAAAGTGAATAGTTGTCCTGATCTTGTACCACCAGCAGAACTGACCCTGTTCAGGCTTAGTCAAATAATGTCCAACATTTAAGACTCAGGTAGTGTAAGGACACTGGGTTGTACCAGGATAACCAGAAAGAGTTTTTCTTCCTGAGCAGAAGAAAAACAATTTTTTACAAAATTACTGACTTCTTACTGAAACATTTCAAGCACGAAAGAAAGAAGAGATTTGCTGCTTTAAAAACCTTGTAATTCTCACGCATTCAGTATTATTCTACACTGAAAAATTTAGGCTTTCCTCATGCAAAATTAACCCTTCCCCCCCCCCCGCAAAGTTGGAAGTGATGGCTTTATGATACTGTTTCGTTTTGAATGATTCCTGAAGTATTACTCTAAACCCTAGTAGCCCATTGAAGAGGACATTACCCTTCTTCTAAACTTACATTAACCAGCATATAGTCTGAAGTCATTCTAAAGCTTAAAAAAAAAACCCCAACCAACCAAAAGCCACCACACACAATCCCTTCCTCCACTTTGATATAAAAAGGTAAGCACACAGAGAAACAATTCCAAGATCTTTTCTGTTTTTGAAACCAGAAGTAGATGGTGTAAAGACCTTCATCTTTTTGCAGTTCAATATGAGGAAGCAGTGGTAGGTCTGAACACTAACATAAACCAAGTATGTTTGACTCAAAAGAGGGACAAGTTGCTCTGAAAGCACATTACAAAAATACGTTCGCACGTTCACACTCTCACCAGTGCTTAGCATTAAGATACCTGGATACACTGGAAGAAGATTACAATCTAGTATTTTTACCACGAAGACTTGTTCCCAGCAAATCGAGACAGTTCCTGAGTCTGAGTTGCTTACTGAGTTCTTTTCATGCAAGAAGTGTGAACTGTATGAGTGACATAGGTAATGGACTGTTTGGTATTATAATTTATTTGTATACAATCATCACATATTCTGCCTTGGGGTACAGTGAGTGCTGCATGTTCTCTCAGACACAGCAACAGTCCTATAATAATATGGGACTATTTGAACTGATGAAAATGTGACTGAAGGAAAAAAAAAAAAAAAAGACCTAGCAAATAGATTTTGGAAAAAAAAAATTTATATCAGTCACAAGAGTTAACTGCAACAAGTACTTGGATGAAGGTGGTAGCAGTCTGATTAGTCTCTAGCAGCTGGCTGGCTCATCTACTGCATGAGCACCTTCAACAACAGCTTTCACACACTTGGCCATTGTCTGGGAAGCTCTGCTGATTGAATCTGAAAAAAAAAAATCCAAAACACATCAGTGCGTTATAACTTCATTTTCAAAATTATACACAGACACAAATAAAAGAAATTTAGTACAGGTCTACATAAAAAGATAAAGAAAATTGCTTAGTTGAAAATACAGTCCAAAAGTCTGTGCTTTATCCAAATTCTGAATAATTTTAGTGGAAAACTTTGTTTCTTTCAGAAGACTCTAATCCTACATTTCTTAGTGGAAAGTTTTAAATAGCTTCTTAGAATCTTCTGTAAAACTAAGTAAAATGTATTGCTGATTTCAGAAAGGGAAGGCCATACTATACATACCTGTCATATAGAAGTCTTTTATTGTGAGTTGAGGTGGAACAAGAGGATCAGCAAGAAGCTGTTGCTTCACTAACTGTGGCAGGAAAGGGGAAATAAAAAAAGAAAGTCAGCTTCATGATAGGAACTTGTTATTTTGTTTAGTGAATTCTGCATTCAGTGCAGGTCAAAGCATGCTTGTAGCACCACATATGAAGAAGGACCATTTATTTAAAAAACATCAAGCTGTGGTTACCTTTGACAATTCATTTGCCTGGCTGAAGTAATTAGCTTCTTCCACATCATCATATCGAACCAGATTAGGAGATACTTCTTCTAAACGCTTCCGTATTTGATCAAGGTTCTCATAAGGCAAGGTCATACCAGCCAACTAAAAGATTCACAGGAAGAAATGCCATCAAATCTACAGATTTAATACATAGTGGTTTAGATTACCAATCCATTAACACAGTAAAATCAGGGAAAATCTACACTCCTGAAAACACAGGCAGTTTTTACAGGCAATTTACACAAACTGAAGCAAAGTCACAGTATTATGTCGGACTTGTGATGCCCACACCTAAGACTTCCCCATGTTAAAAAACTAGGCTGTCCTGGTTGCTCTACAAAGGTTTAAAAAAAAAAAAAAATTACTCTTCTTCCATACGAATGTCACTTATACTTCCCCTAGCATACCACCAAATGAGATAAAAATTGATGCAATTATCAATGCATCCTGTTCCCAGTGAATAGTAAGCACATATTTGCCCTTACCTAGTACCAGATCCTGTTCTGAGTTCTTGTCTTCTCTCTAAAAAGAAACTGTATTCTCCCACAAATTTCCTCTAAGCACTTCACGAAGACCCGCACAATTTGCAGACAAATTATGCATTATGCATTCCAACAGCATGCACAACTACAGGATTAGTGCTACCCTCAAGAGCGAAATGATAGGATTTAACTCACAGAATGAGCAGAGGATTCAGTATAAAACATTACTTAAGACTACAGTCATGTATTTCCCTGAAAATGTACCTCTTTTTTGGAAACACTTTTCAATATAAAAGGAACTTAACCTCTCTCGGTATACTTTTATTAGAAGCAATTTCTAACAGCAACAGTACCTCAGAGACAGCTCTAATAATCCTCCAGTCCTCCCTTGCCATCCCAGGCGGTGTTACTGCTACTCTTGTCTGCTGGGCCCTACCCTCAGTATTAACATATGTGGCCGTCTTCTCTGTATATGCTGCTCCTGGGAGAATAACATCAGCCATGGGAGCTCCCACATCCCCGTGATGTCCTAAATACACGGAGGGGAAACAGTACACAACTGTAAGTCAAAATAAAAATAAATGCTCTACTAACACAATACAGAATTTCTGTGTTCCCAGAAAAATGGAGTTTCTAATATTCATTTAACCAGTACTATAAAGCCTATTAGGCTGAATGCTCTGAGGTCTTACTTGCCTAATACTTTGTAGAGAACAGACTACAAGCCACAGTAAATGGTAGTTCAATCTCTATAGCCACTCAGCTTTGAGGGGCTCCTGGAACAAGGATGCTTAGTGAATTAAGGTAAGACTATGGTTTGGTATGATAGAACAGCTGGGAATCAACACTGTTTTGCTAACTGGTCTATATTCCCTCATTGCCCATTAGCAGTTTCTCATTTTTACCTAATAAATAGGGAACCCGTATCTCAGTCATGTGTTGGAAGTTCACTTTCTTGGCAGAAAATAAAGGCTAGAATTTATTAAAGGGTCAGATATGTTTGTAAGAATTGTTTAGGCTTTCTCTTCAGCTATTAGATAGCAGTATTTCTTAATTTACATCTACTAATTACCTTGATAGATGATGAAACAATCCTTTGGCAAATCTTGACGTGTTATACAACCCGAATCTGCTCCCAAGAGATACAATACTTTGGGAGGATTTTTCCTAATTGCCTCCACTCCTGGTTTGAAACCCAGATCCAAAGCAGCCACCTGGCTTGCAACCCTGAAAGAATAAACACGTTACGACTTCACTTCAGAATTCTCCCTCTCCCATCAGAACAGACTTAAATTATTCTTTACTAAATCTTTTGAAGGGGCGTAAGAGTTCTCTAACAGTGACAGGACAAAAATGATGCATCAAGTCAGCTGAAAATTTTGACAGAGTATTTGACAGAATATCAGGTTGGTTTTGTATTTTGACAAACTGATGCCATTTGGAATTTCCATGGGGAATTTCACCTATTTAAGATGGGATAGCAAAATAAAGGCAGTCATTCCAGGTCAGGGCCTAGTGGCAGGCAGCTCACTTGTCATCTGGAATGCCAAGGTTAGTATTTCAACTATGCATTGAACTCAGCAGGCTTTTAATTCAGGGCACTCACGTCGAAGATCAAAGACCAACTACTGGACCATCAGCTACTCTGAAGCATCTAAGACTTGAGACTACTATTTCATCACTATCCATTTATTCACACATACTTTTAAATAAAAGAACGACATACTCATTTTCTGGCAGCCTTTTTCTTTTCCAAAGAACTGCATAATCCTGCATAATCAGGTGCCAGACTTACACTTCTATTTAAAAGAAAAAAAGAGTCTCTCTACAGGGTACAGGTCCTTCAACGTTACTCATGTTTGTCTGACATGGTCAGACATACATGTCCCAAAAAGTTAAGCTGCTTTTTACACTTAAGGTAGAGAGGATAGTGCATGGAAGTCAGTAATATGAAAGACTGCCAAACCACACATAAAAAACCTCATCAGTGTTCTGGTATTCAGTGTTTCAGTTTCACAGCAGGATTTTATATTCAAGTTACCTTCAGAGGACTAAGCTCTTGCTATACTAGTTTTACGTCAATGAAGCTGCATTTGGCAGAAGGACATTGTTGAGTCTCTGAATGGGCACGCCACTACATTTGCTGAAATAAATTTTCCCTTTGCAGAGTATGTCAATTTGACAGACTGAGTCTTAGAGAGTGGGGAAGGACTGTCCCAAGAGAAGCTTGCCTATTAGAAGGAATAATACCACAATAAAGTTAATGACTAAGATCAAAAGTCCTGAAATTAAAAGCTTTGAAGCTTTTCTATTAACTACTCAGTTAAACTGCACAGTAAAAGGAATATTCTAAGAAGCCATATTATTTGAATACTCCTGGCATTTTGTTTTCCTTCCTCTAGATAAAAAGTAATCATTTAGTAAGTAACACCAGTCTGCTGTGTTCTACTGAGCACTATGGTACGTTATTAAGCTCTCTTGTATTCTATACCCCTGAATTTAAACTTTAAATCCTACATTTAAATGTAACAGGTTAATAAAATCTTGTGGAGGGCCTGAAATGTTTGCCACGTTAAGGAACCTATTTTTATTAAAACTTTCTTGGTAGTTTGTACTCCTGTTTTTTATATTCCCTACAGGTTCTAATGCGACAAGCCTCTTGTGCGTACACAAAGAAGTCTGCACACGTACACTGTGGTAACTTGTGTAGGCCTACTGTGAATGGAAGTGGCTCCCAAAAAAGCTTTATAGCAAACCTGTGGAGGATGTTCATGACTTTCCAATCAGAACCAACACCGCTCTTAGTCCTGGCATTCTGTGCAATGGTAGAAACGGCAGCATGGATGGCAGCTCCATCACTGCGCTGCAGTGCTGTGCTACCTACCACCACCATTGGCTTTTTGGCCTGGTCGAGGATCTGTGCAAGAAAAGAGTCAAGAAATTCATTCCATGGCTCTGAAGACAATCCTTGGTGCAGATAATGCAGTAAATCCCATAATATCTACTTAAGTCTTCCATGCAAAGCTACAGTTCTGAAAAGGTCATTGTTCCATTTAGAGCTATGAAGCCATAAGAAACTGCTGTAAGCTGTAGACTACTCCCTGTCAATATACAACTATACTCTTGATAACCAGACATTTAAAGAGCAGCAGATAGTTTCAGCAGCAGCTGAAACAGCCTGTTTTATACTAAGAAATATTCCAGGAGTTTCCTGCCATGCAAAGTTTTATGCACCTGAATATATTAAACCATTCTTGGGTGCACACTAATAGTTATCTCATATCTGCATTTGATTAAAAGCAAATAACCCCATATACAACATGGTACTTCTCTTCAAATCAACCTCTGTGGGAAACTCAGATTATTCTTCAATACATCTGAATTTCAACAGTCACCCTCTTAAGTTGTGTGTACCTTAGAGAATGCATGTTTTCCAGAAGCAATGTCCTGAAGTATCTGTGGGGACTCTCCTAGATGATCATATGTGTAGGTCAAATTCACAGGAGAGCCAACAAGGGCCACTTGCAAGTCATTGTGAAGCCAGCTGAAGACAGAGCAAACATTTTATAAAAAAAAAAAAAAAAAAAAAAAAAAAAAAAAAAAAAAAGAGTTTTCATTTTATAAAAAAAAAAAAAAAAAAAAAAAAATCAAAGAAATACAGAGTTTTACTCAACCAAAGCCACTAATTATAATTTTAGCAGTAACTTGAAATAGGCAGCAAATTCTTTCAAAGGAATTCAAACAGCACTCATTGTTTTGGTAACATGCAGTTTAGTATTATTCTGACTGTTGAGCAAGTTTAAGCTTTTTTTAGAAGGAATACTTCTCTATGTACTTTCTGGGACCAGAACAGTAACACACTTTACATGAGAAGTTCATAACTCAATTCCCTCCTCTCTTCAAATTTGTGCCTGTTCCGTGCAAAAGAAGGTTGCACAAAATGAGGTGTTACAACTTTAAACCGTATTTTCCAGTTAGGCAAAAAATCAAACAACACAGAAAAAACCTGCCACACTTACACGTAACTATTAAGTTTATTTAGCTTGACTTAACTCTTAGCTACTTCAGAATTGAAGTAAAAAATCATTTGTAGATTGAAAGAATTCTGAATTTGACAGTGCTCACAGTTTTAGAAATCCACTTATTTATTAAACGGAAAAACTAAAAAATCTAAAAAAACTTTTTTACACAGCTTCTCCTAGCACAGACATAAAAATAAATGAATCATTCATAAATTTCATTGCACTTTTTCCTCTGAAAATTTTAAGGCCACTATTGTTTAATATGTTGTATTTCTGGAAGATCCCAGCATTAGGAAGGACAGTGCTTTTATAAACCTCATTTGCCTCCTGCAGACATAATTAATTGTTAAAGCTGAATTAGCTACATTCAGAAGTTTGGGAAAGCCACATTATTTGCCAAAGAAAATATTAAACATGAATGACTGCTTCTGAAATCAACAGGTCTGATTTGCTACAACAATATAAAAACCCTCAAACTGATGCTGAAAATAATTCTTTAAAGAATATACTTTAACAAACTTCTATAAGACAGAAAATCTGAGATGTCTCTGTAATCTAACAGAAAGATAAATGTCTGAGTATATGAACTTACATAAAATGCCAAAGTGAGAATGAACAACACAGCTATACACTACAGGGGAAGAGAGCCCTTTTTTCTACACATCACCATTCCCTTTACTGAAAGGTGAACTAAATCCAGTGAGTCTGTCTGAAAGAACACTCTCACCTGACTGCCTGTGGCTCCACCTGAGCTTTGTATCACATCCAGATGGATTTGCATGCTTACTCATCACCAAGGAATACAAACCTCTTTCGGATTCTAGCATTAAAAAGCGGTGCCTCAAAGCGTGGATTAGTGCCAACCAGAAGCAGGACATCTGCCTCCTCCACTCCGGCAATCTTGGTATTAAGCAAGTAGTTAGAGCGTAAATCTGTGCTATAACAAAAAGATGTAAGAAAGAAAAAAGGATGAGAATTCAGTAAAGAGAAGGAATGAAGATATGTTAAAGATTCTAGATGCTCAAAATATTTTTTCATCTTAGGAAGAGAAAAGGAAAGAACAGATTTCTCAATACAAATTACTAACCCAAATAAAAAGTAAGAGTTTTTCTCTTTCCTGAGTATCAGAGACAACAAAACATTAAAGGAACTAGAATGTGGATATTTCCTACAGTTATTGTCAGCCTTCATAAGCTTCGTCTGCTATTACAGGGTTTACAAGATCATAATTGTACTGTAGTTGTCACAAAGACAAAATTATCAAACTTATAACAGTAGGCTTTCAGTAGCCTACCGTTCAACTGCAGCATACTGTTCAACTGCCCCAACATACAGCAAAATGTGCAACTCTTGCTGTAGTAGGGACTATTCATCAACTCACAATCCATAAATACTGTCTTATGAATGAATACTGCAAATTCAAACAAATCCTGCTAATGCATCAGCAATAGCTATCCTTGGTCATTTCGGAATCTTACCATGAGATGATTTGCAGACTGGAAACTTTATTAACATACTAATTACACACAAACTTTGCCCAAACTCTTACCCAGCTCCAGCAGTAGGGAAGACCTCTTCGGTGCAGAGAGTATCACAATTCACTCTATTCAGTAAATCTTTCAGAGCTATTAGTGCTTCTGCATCTACCAGTCCTCCTACAATTGCTGCTACTTCCTCACCTTTGACAGCCTGTAGCTGAAGAGACATGAAGTATAAATGTAAGCAAAATAAATAATTTCCCGTTTGGCCCAAGTACGTGTTTGTTACATTAGGATGTGCCAGAGCCAGCAGTAGCACAAACTGATCGTCAAGGCAGCAACTCCAGCTCCTTCAGAACTCACGATAAGCAAAGAACACCTCTCTGTATTCTGCGCAGGTCTCTCCCACTGGAGTTATTGCTCAGATGTGGCTAATTCTCACTTGGTGAGGTGAGGAGAGGAAGACTGGTGAATGCTTTGATTTTAACGAAGCTGCAGTGCAGACAAAATATGAACTTCCATAACACGAGCTCAGGTAGTAAACTATCTTAAGAGGTATTATCTGAGAAGCAATAGCTTTTGTAACAAAACCTGCTAACGTACTGCAGGCAAAAACATCCTTCAGGAAAGTTCCATTACAGTTATTCAATTCTACTTCATCCCGCATAAAATTTTTAATCAAAATGCAAAGCAGTCATGCAATCACGACACAGAGGAAACACTGAGGCAAGCATGATTCAAATATAAGTAATACAAAATTAACGGCTTTGACACAAAAGTGATAGCACAGTCTAGGAAGTCTTTGGACAGATCAGAGTAATTCAGGAAAGTTGCTTCCTCTTAAATTTCTGAAGGAACAGTTTAGTTTTCTATTTAAATAAAAATAATTTATCTCCCAATGCCCCAAATGAAATCACGGTAAGACAAAGTTCTTCATTTCTAATCCATGAAACAAGAAATAATACTCAAAAGAACTTTAGGTGGAAATACAATGGATTAGAAGTCAAATGCTTCCCTCTAGCCTTAAAGAAAAAAAGCCCTTTTCTATATAACTGTTTTCATATTAATAATTTTAATATGTATTATACAATATACGCGTGTATTATATGATACTGTAAGTATCGTGTGTAATACATTATATATATTATGCTACACATATTGAGAACCGTTCTTACCACACCAGCAATGCGGGTTAATACGTCCTCCCACGAGGCATAAACAAATAGTCCTTTCTCATTTTTGATCATTGGCTGAGTAAGTCTCTGACGCTTCAGACCGTCATAAGCAAACCTAAGTGAACACCACTAATATTATTAAAGAGCTAAGACAAAGGTAATTATGTATACTAAATATTTTCTCAGACTTGAGTTTTCTAACAACTTGCAATGATTAGAAAAAAAGAAATGCAATATTTTCCTCTTAAACTTTTCCTTCTCAAAAGCGAGAAAAAAAAATCTGTGATACAAATAAAAATTTACTATAAAAAAAAGCTACAAAAATCTAAACATTAGAAAACTCAGCAACTTCAATTATATTACCCCAAAAACTGTTTGCCAATTATTCTTCACTATAGCTTTACAATATTAACAGCAGAATCCCCAAGTCAATGTTACTGTCCATATTTCAGGTTCTGCAAAGCGTGCCTTTAATGTGTGCATAAATACACAGACGTGTACGAACACCTCCCACACACCTGGTTTTATCAGATATCCATTCCTCGTTGATATCTTCATGGAGCCTTGGCAAAATTCTCATTACTTCTCCAGTTCTCGTGCTCACTACAATGTTGCTTCCAACTGCATCAAGAACATCAATTGACTCTACCTTCCTGTTTAAAAGAACAAATACACCATTTGCAGTTTTCTATATACAAGCAGCAGCAGAGTGCATTACAAACAAAACAACAAAAAATAAAGTGCTGCGGGTTTAGCTTTAGATAAAGATACACAAGATTTAGATAAAGATTTCACAAGATACTTCAAACAATATCTTCAACAATTACTGAGTTAAGGAATGTGAATTTTCTTTATACACCTTTTTTTACCGAGCAATCAGCACAACCTACAAGTCCAAAACATTTTAGGGTAAAAATAAGAGAACAGCTTACAAACTGTAACATTCTTACTTTTGAGCGAGCTGTGAGTAATAACAGAATTTGGGTTAGATTCAGTCTATGGAAAAGTCTACAACACAAAGGCAGAGAATAAAAATCAGAGAAAAAGAGAAAACCCTTGGTATCCTAGTTGGAATTATAAGACAAAGCACATGACAGAAACAGATAAAGCTGCATTTTTCAGTATGATTAAGATACAGCCCAAACCGGGACAGATACGTACCTTGTCTCCCATGGGCGTGCGGTAAAGGCATATGGCTTGGAGGTAAGAGCACCAACTGGGCAGATGTCAATAATATTTCCTGATAACTCAGACATGAACATTTTTTCAACGTAAGTACCAACTTGCATATCATTTCCTCTTCCAGTCGTTCCCAAGTCATCTACCCCTGCAACCTCACTAGCAAACCTGTTGATGCAAAAACAATGAAAAAGAAATCTGGAATGTACAACAGCAATATAGCACATTTTTCATCCCTTAACTCATTTTCTTAAGATAAAACATTAGCCTTAGTTCATACACCTGAAAGAAAAAAAAAAGAGTGCTCAGACACATTAGTCAGTGCCATCACACAAAGGACTGTACATCCGCAAAGTTTCATTCAGACGGGGCTTCAAAAATTAGGTGGTGTTAAATGAAAAAACAGAGCCCTTCAGTGCTCTGTGAATTTCACAGTTGCAGTCCAAGATTAGTTTCAACAAATTAAGTTATATCTACAACTAGGCAGGTACACTGTATTCTTTTCCACCTGGATCAAGTTGGCTGGTACTGAATGTCAGGACTACAGAACAGCATAAATATAGCTACTACAGGCTGTCAAGAATAAATAAATCTTGCAACTGTGGCTGACTCAGTCACCTACTGTTTTAAAATCCATTCTGGCACTAACACCAGGAGACCAGTTCTGCCCTGTAGAATTCTCATTTCACTTTCATGTTTTGGCCATCTCTCTATTTCCTGCATGACAGCTGTCTGGTAGTTCTGGGAAACCAGCTATCAGTCCCTACCAGAAATGAAATTCTTCAGTACGATCAGAAAATAAATAAATATTAAAAAAAATTACTGCCCCAATGGTGTTTCTTTCACAAGTAACAAACTGGTATAAATATGCCTGCTCAATACTCTCTCCAGTGAAAAATAAAGGACATTACCTGATACACCGAGTGCACTGTATACACCGAGTCATGATTGTTTTGACTAATGGGCCAATGTTCTTGTCCTCCACAGCACGTTTTCCCTCTCTAAATCTACTCCTATCACTGCCAAACATCATCGATTGGTCCTAGAATAGACAACAGAAACCAGACATATCCAGGCTGCTGGGAAGCACAATTTTACCTAAGACAAGAGTATTAATACAAAAGTCTACACAGTTTAATTGGATGTTGTACCTGTAGATCACATTCTCCACCCTGATCACAGATAGGACAGTCCAATGGGTGATTTGCCAGCAGGAACTCCATTACACCCTCTCTGTTGGGTTCAAGCATTAATGTCAGCTTTACATATTTAGCAGACACTACAACTTATCAGCTGTAGAAGACTAAAAGAAAGGTACCTTGCTTTCCTGGACTTCTCAGAGTTTGTCAGTATGTTCCAGCCCTTCATAACAGGCATGGCACAAGCAGCAACTGGCTGTAATCATCATAAAAAGCAAGCATGAACACAACATATTTCTCTTCAACACATGCACAAACTCCAACCTTTCCCTCCCCCTTAATTCTTCCATAGGCATCTGTTATTAATTTAACATGTTGTAGAAATAAAAAGACATTTGCAAGGAAAAAAAAGAAGAAAAATCTAACCAATAAAAGTCACTAGAAGCAATATTTATTAATAATCTGCTATAGAAAAATGTTAGCTTAGTTACGATCTTTTTATTTTTAAAGTTGAAAATTTTACACTTTCAGGTTCCAGTTCAAGTAGTTGCAGCAAGAAGAAAGTTGTAACACATATAAGGCATATCAAAGCGATTCAGCAGAGATATGGTAAACCTCTAGAACTGAACTTCAGAGTATGCATCATTTATGAGACGTTTATTTGGACAAAGCCTCTGCAAAGAGCCCTGGAATAAAATTCTTCACAGAATTACTTCAAGATTAACAAAAACTGCCCTGAAAACTAATCTCTCCTACTTTTCAACCACTTCACGAGATAGACTATCACAACTTCCATCAACATTTCCAGAGGTGCAAAGCTCAAACTGGGGAATTTATGTTGAGGTGAACTAAGGGGTTTTGCATGTGAACGTAAACACGTAATCCAAGACTGAACTCCAAAAGAACGCCTCAGCTATCTGCATAGATTTCTTCATACTGCTGAAGTCAACTACTATTTTACAACAGACGTCAATGGTACATAATGGGTTAAAATACGAACTAGTAAGTAACTACAATCTCTACTTGGCATAGGAGAAAATTGCAATTCCTGTGCAACATATACAATACCTTTGGAGCTTTCTCTATTTCCACAAGACACATCCTACAGTTTCCAGCAACAGAGAGACGATCATGGTAACAAAAACGAGGTATCTGAATTCCAGCCTTTTCACAGGCCTGGAAGGAATAAGAAACAAAAATTTTAATCAGATCTTTCGGTTTGACCTCAGAAAACATCATTCCGTTTTTCAAAGACTAACAGTGTTAGTGCTCGGGGATATAGCACATTCAATCCTTCAGCTTAAGAAGTGACCATAAATAGAATACTGTCACCAAGCACGAACATGTCCGGTTGTTTCTGCTTGAACATGTCAATTACCAATATATTTTTCTTCCAAATTTCGTAACCGACTGAGAAAATGAAAATTGACTTCTTTCATTCTTTCCTCCAAGAATAGAGAGAATTCTAGCAATATGAGTAACTTTAAAGAACATATGTACTATTTAAAGAAAAATGCATAGAAGCAGAATTTGAAAAATATAAAGGAAAAAATGGGCATAATGATTTCTGATAATTCAGCAACAGGCATAGTCTCCAGTACTGGAGCATACAACTTCAGCAGAACCCCACACTCAAGGAAACATTCTTCCATGACACATCTGAGGAAGGGATAGGAGGAGAGCAAAAACAGATTTCCAGAGAACAGATAGATGGCCTTTCCTGCATAAAATCCCCACAGGTGATGGGATCTATGCTATAGCGCTAGCTATGTCTGGCAGAAAAAGTACCACTAAATTAAATTTTAAAAACTAAAAAGCTAATTAAAAATGGTATTTAAGAAAATCTTACACTAGATTCCTG
>NW_010393355.1:342-1653 GCF_000710305.1 Buceros rhinoceros silvestris | reverse complement strand
TTCCTGCTGGGGGCAATCTAATACCTAAATAAGTAACTTCTATCCAACAAATGAGGGACGTATCTTTAAATAAACAGTATATACTTTAATGTTCTAACTCACCATACCACATCTCCATGTCTTTACAAAGACATTTAATGTCCTTGTAAAAAGAAATTAGACTGAAAAAATATCTACTTGAAACTTCGACCCGAAAAGCAACAATTCTATGTACGGGCTGGGAGATCCAGGTTTCATCTCTTCCAACACCAAAATGAGCATTCAGAATCGTGAACTACCAACCAAACAGGAGACACGTTCCCTCATTTACCTGGGACACCACTTCAATAAAATACAAAAACACAGGTTCCAAAAGACCACCGGGTCACATAGAGTTCAGAGCTAGAATTCCAAGCAGAATTTATCAGTCTGTTATTGTATTGCATAAATTTTTGCATTTGGGATTCATGCTGCCTGCTGTTTCTTTCAGGCAATCATGGCACTAGCTGCTTTTTCAAAAACTGAACTCCCCAAAGGACTTCTGCCGCACGAAATTATATCACAGCCACTGAAAACACCCCTAAAGAACTCCAAGAAACAATGTAAGGGAGGGTGTGTGGTGATGGTGCTATATAGACTAGAACATGCTGCCAAGAACTGAGATGGGGCGTCCAAGAAAGATTCAGCATGCCACTCCCCACACCTGAAGTACTGTGGTTCCTGGGTTCACCAGTACAGGATGACCATCTACAAACACCTCTATTTGGTTGCTGGCTGCTGTTGCAGTTGTACGCCCTGAGAGACATGGAAAAAGAAAATAAAAACTTTCTGTTACTGCTCAAACAGTCAGATCCCATGCTCATCTTACAGTTATACAGTACTGATACAATTCCAGCTCTAGAAACAGTGCTACAGAGTTCCAGAGCTATAAATGAAGTATACAGACATGCCCTTCAATAAGTCAATTGCGCATACCTAATTTTTATCACCATACAGACACACACATAAACTAGAGACACTTACCGCACACTCTGGACGACTGGGTGACCCCAGCTAAGGTCCTGCGGACAGCAGGTAGTCGAAGCATGGTGCTTTGGTAAAAAGGAAAACAGTACTGAGTTTCTAACAGTTCAAATGTTTTAAACAGGCAGAGAAAAATTTCTACACCAGTTGTAAAAAAGAAGGTATGCACCTGTATGTGCAAAGTTACAAGAGAATAAGAAGTTACTTTCTTAAACTACAAGATATGGTTCTCTTTGTAACTATCTGTATTTCATACACACGTTAAACCATTAAAAATGGTGAACGTCACGACGATAAACAGCTGGCAGC
>NW_010393355.1:0-225 GCF_000710305.1 Buceros rhinoceros silvestris | reverse complement strand
CGCGTGCGACCCACCCCCAGCCACTTAACTCTGCAAGAGCTGCCAGGAGCGCAGCCGAAGGACGAGCAGCCATCGAGAATGGGTGGCAGCTTCACTGCAAACGCACGCAAAGGGACGCAACGACCGCTCCGCCGGCCAGGAACCAAGGGGGCTACCCGCCGGCGGAGGGCCACCCGCAGGGCGCCTGCCCGCCCCAGCCCCCAAGGCCTGCGCCGGGGCCTTGCC
>NW_010393354.1:0-8927 GCF_000710305.1 Buceros rhinoceros silvestris | reverse complement strand
CACGCGGCCGCCACACAAAGGCAGCAGCTCCGGACAGCGCTCCGCTCCGCTCCGCTCCGCTCCGCTCCCTTCCCGGCGCGTCGCGGGCCCTGCCATGTTCGCAGAAACGGCGCAGCCATTCGCCATGCGGGCGGGGAGGGTTGTTCCTCCTCTCCCCTCCTCGCTTTCCCTCCGCCGTGCTGCGCCGCTGCTTTCTGCCTTGCCTTGTTTGCTTATTTATTAACTTAGTACTCCCGCGCCGGGTGATGCTGCCATTTGCCTTCGTGTGAGCAGCGGAGAACGTCAGCGCACCAGCTTTCTCTACCCTTTTTTTTGCCCCCTCTTTTAACTCCCCTCCCAAAACAAACAAACAAACCAACCCCAGAACGGTGGCGAGTCGGAAAGTTTCATAGGTGGTTCTAAGCAGTGAAGTTATACACCATGAATTTGAACATTTCTGTGGCGCCTGTTGACGTGAAAGACAAACAAACGTGAATTCAGCTTCGGGGAGTGCTTACTATAATGCTTACTCTCAGATTCTGGAGCATGCAGGGTTCCTCCCTCGCTCAGACCCACCTACGTCTCGGGGTCCGTGTTGAGAAAGCAGCTCGGGGACCATCCGCCCCCCCAGTCTCCAGCGTCAGCACCAGAGGCTGCTGGGGGCTGCCCAAACCAAAGCAGCCAACCCATGCAGGATCGGTCCTCATCGGAGATGAGCTACTCAAGCTGCAGGCATAGCACGCACCCCCTCTGCACCTCCGGCTTCTGAAAGTCTCCAGAGTCCCAGAAATACTTAAACCCCCGCCTTTACATTGGAGCCACTATTGCTAAAGCAGTGAGACGTGTCCTGGACACTGCAGGATTTGCATGAGGTCTCAGAGAAAGTCAGAGTTTGAGGCAAAGCAAAACCAATTTTTTTTTAATAGCTTCTCACCACTTTATTTCTTCAAAACATTCACGAGTTGGGAAGAAGAGTAGGCATTATTTCTGCAGATGCTTCAGGAAACCGCGATGAACTCATTCTGATGTTGTGAAACCAAATCCCTAAAGCAGTCATGACGAGTAACTCAGGGACTTAATGTCACTGGGCAGTAATGCACGCTTTTATCATCGGAGTACTCTGCTGTGCTCAACGTGAGCAGGGATTTACAGCAAGGTTCCCTCTCAATTGTCAGAAAGTTGAGCTACCAAGCTGTTGTTTATTTAATTACTGTTAATTTTCCACTTCTTCTCCATCAGTTGGTTGCCAAGTTCAGCATGATTGAATTGTGAACTTTACAACATTTGGTTCCTTTCTTAAAGCTGTAGCTCCTGGACTCATGCAAATAGGAAAAAAAACCTCAAGTTTCTTTTTTTAAAATAAGTTTATAGCCTGTGGGTTTGTAGATTTGAGCCTAAAGGCATAAAAAGGAAAAGGTAGAAAGCAAATAGAGTCATCCAAAAATGCCTTTTTTTTTTTTTTAATGTCACCTTTGACTTTTTGAGGCAATCTCTCCTATGCCCCTTTTTTCTTTTTTGGTTGGGTTTTTTTTGTTTGTTTGTTTTGGTAGCTGGGTATGTTTCTGAACAACAGGGTTGATGGAGTACTAAAGAGATAAAAACACAGAAAATATCATCAGATACTTACTGAGAGGCACGCAGCTCATGGATTAACAGGTAAAATCATGTGCATGGGACTACCAAAAAAATCTAACCTGCATCACAGTAGGTTTTCTAAGGTGTTCAACTGTGACAAGTGTTATGATTAGGATAATAAAAATATTCCACAAATTTTAATACATGTATATTTGCTTTTTATGCTTCTTTCTACTTCACTTCTACAGCCACTCAATAGATCGAGTAATACCATGATCAGACTGGTTACCGTCAGATCTGCAGATTAGTTTACTGTGATTTCTCCTGGGCCTAGGGCATCATCCAACCCCTTCCTCATCTCATCTCTCCAGTCTTGAGTCCATAATGAATTTTTAAACCACTCTGAAAATCCCAGCCCCAACTCTGATTTTTCTCCCTCCAGGTAAACTTTTACCATCAGCAGTTCAAGCCATGGAGGCCAAGTATTAAACCCAGCCTGGATCTTAATTTTACCTTCAGTTAGGATTTGAAGCAAGAAGAGGAGTCAGCTTACTCTAAAAACAATCAGACTAGAGTTGCTTTTGTCCTTCAGGGTTTTTGATAGAGGCACCAGAAAAATAAATACCAAGTAAAGCCTGTTTATTTCACTGGTTTTTATCTTCCTTGTTAATGAGCACGTTAAAAGAAGCTAAAACTAGTGATTAAGCATTATTAGCAATTCGGCATGTTTATTCTGCTGAGGAGTCAATATGTGCAGTTTGACTGAAGTTCGTTTTAAACATGAACTTTGGACAAAGTTCAAAGAAAAAATAATCATTATCTGTTACTGTAGAAGTGCAAAGAATTTTTACATGGTTTGTCTTAGAATTCAGACCATGATGGATGTTTCATGATACCAGTTATACTTGGTGCATGCTGCCCATAGTGATCTTTAGGTCACAGCCAGGTAGAGTGGCTCAGACCATTTTATACCCTGAACTCAGCAGTTTAAGCCACAGATCCTGATTATCACAGACATTTGGAAAGTTTTTTCCTTTAAAAACAGTGCACATATGCTACTTCTTTGTTCGGATTTGCGATGATGAAGAGGAGTGGTCTCAGCCTCTATGCTTTTTATCTTTACTTCCACATAAGCAAAAAGGGCCTCCATAGGTATATGTATAGCATTCACCTTCTGGTAGCATCAGAAGTGGTTTCACGTACGAGTTTGGAAGCCACAGATGCACAGCTAAATGCTTGAGTAAACTGGCTGGTTTTGTTTGTCCAGAGATGCCTAGCACGCCTTCCTTGCACTGGAAGGGAATCTTGCTAGAAGCCTAGGAAAAGAATTCCCTTCTTTGCTTTCTGAGTCCTTGTGCTGAAAGTTGCCATCCACAGTTCTGCCTCCAGATGTGCTGTTCATGCTGCTCATCAAAAGTCATAGTTTGTTTTTGTCCACCTTTTCCTCTTTCTGCTTGATCATATCACCCTGGACGCTCATCCAGTCCTCTTTGCCTAGTTTGTTTCCGAAGAGAGCTTACAAGGCAAATCCAAAGCCTTTCCAAAAATCAACAGGCTTTTCTCATTCAGTGTTACTTCACCAGTTTGGGTGAATTTCAGAGAAAGAAGCACAGTCCCTGTGAAGTATTAATGCGGGGGCATCTCGAGTAATCAGTTGTCATTACTGACAATTGTTGTGCTGTGTTCAAAATAACTTACATCATAATGTGCTAGCCAGCCCATCTTACAGTACCATTTGCTGAGAATACTTAGAGCAAAATCGGAGAACACATTAATTAACGTGCAGGAACAGTCTTGTAGCAACCCATGTTAAAAGGAATTAGCAGCAAGTGTGAAGGCTTCTAAACTACAGGTCACAGATTAAGTTGACAGCAGATTAGCCACATAGCATTTCCTCTTCCCCTGGTTTTCAGCAACAAAGCTACCTTTAAAAATAAAACAAGAGTTAGTTATTTGCCTATTGCTGTTTTTCACTGTGCTTTTGGCAGGGATGCTAGATGGCTGCAGATAGGAGGGGAGATAGCCTGTGTAGCCATGCTTAAAAGAGAAAGCTGTAAGACCATTTTAAGCAAGACATGCCCCACCCTAAGAAAACGGTTGGGAACCTGCCTATTTTTTCATCAGTGTTTGAACAGAGGGTTATCTCTCCAGCAGGATCCATGCAAAGAGCTCCTTCTTGCAAGCAAATACCTTCCCTTTCTTAAGGTCAGGGAAGGATAGGGCACCACTCACTTCCAGACGGTAAGGAACTTTAAGCAGATGGTTTAGACCTCTGGGTGGGGTCAGAGCCTGAAAACATAATGCACTCGAGACACTTGCCATTAAGGACGTAAGCCTAAATACAAACTGCATTGCTTAACACAACAACCTCTGACTTCAGCCATGGATTATTATGCCTTACAGAGGATCTATTGGTCACAGCAGCCAATGAAGCAGACACCTGCTTACCCTGGCCCATCCAGCTCACTTGGGAGCTGTTGGTCGGTCCAGCGGGGAGTGGTGCAGCCACAGATCCTTCTCTTCTGATGCTCTGTATGGGAGGCAGTCGTTGACTGGGTGAGCTAAAAATGGGCGTTTGAGAGCACTGCCTGGGATTTATACTCCAAGAAAGGTAATTCAGCCTTCAGGTTGCCCTTTTCCTTTGGAAAAATCCACGTTCTCCAGGCTGCCACCAGCGGCAGAGCGAGGGAAGGCATGTCTGTGCAGCACAGCATCGTGTCTGTAGTGGGGTTTCACTGGGGATGCAAGCTCTTTGGAGGTTAGCCTTGAAAGGATGACTCTGTCTCTCTGTCCCTGATCACTTACTGGTTTGCTTTCTGGAGATAGCAGTTACGTCATACAGAAAGTAGAGGACTGTAGCTCAGAGCAGGTAGCCTGGCCTGTTGCACCAGAGAGCAGGGGTGACATGTGAGGACCCACCATTATCTTGTACCTGCCAGCAGCTCCTAGAGCTCTTCTACTTTGGCTCCCCCTTAGGGTTTCAGCCATGTTAAAGTTTGAGTATGTAAAGTCAGGAATGTTGGCAGCTCCTTATCTGATCTGACTTCCGGCAAAATGCTGGCTATTTCAATCAGTAATTCTGTATCAGATCTGCCATTTGGGGAGGCCAGAGTGTAGCTTACCTTTCACAAGCCATTGCTCTCTGCTTCTGGAGGTGTGTCTGCTTTCAGAGAGTGGTCCAGCTGCTTCCAGATCGAAGGAATATCTGAGCAGCAACACTGTCTCTGAGAATCAAGAGGAATGGGGTTCCTTGCTCCTTTTAAAATATTTTCTTGTTAAGTTGGTGTGAGCAGTCTTAAAGGGGACATTGTTCATGGCTCTCAAGTGGCTGCCCAGGCTGACTAAGCACGCTTACAGATCCCATACACTGTTTAGAATCAGAATAAGCTAGAAATCGTGTGCCAAGATGCAAACAGTCCAGGCAAGAGTTTATCAATTTAAAGTCAGCAGTGTGAGGTACCTTAGAAACAATTGCAGCTCCATTATCAGGTAAAAGAAGCTCTTTTTGGCTCGTTGCCCTTGCTGTGTTACAGTGTAATGCCCCCTAATCCAGGCTGATTTGTTTAATGTTGGTCACTCTGCTAAATTTTTCAGCTGGAGATTGTTGGGCCACTAGTGATTAGGGATATCTAGTCTCCACCGAAATACTCTTTTCCAGATGCCTTCAGCAGAATTCTTTCACTCGCTTCTATTTTTGAGGATCTTGGAGGGGAGATAGTTTAATCAAATTGGAAAGGTGTGGATGGAAAAGAAACCACTGAGTGTTTTCAAGGACACACTGAAAGGAAGTGACAACTTTTGTAACGAGTGTTTCAGTGTGTAACTAAACTGATAAGCAAATAGAAGTGCAGAGGTAAATCAAGGGCACAAGCCATAGACCATGACAACAACTACCAGGTGGTAATGTAGGCATATAGACATCTCAAAGGTAGACCCCCCACAGATATCAGACATTGTGGCAAACTGTCCACAAAAAAACATCCATTCCTATAAATGGTACAACACCAGTAGACAGGATGTCATGTCTTTTTAGTTCTTTTAGGTGTTAATGGTCATTTTGGCATCTTACAGAAGAGACATGATAAAGCAGAGCACACCCTGAGGAACAGACAATGTAAAAGGTCACTACAGGTGAGAGACATGGAACCAAGGTGCCTTAGGAAAACTAGGTGATTATTATAATTTCATGATGTTAAGTATTTCAAGTATAAATATTGAGTGTGGTTTTCAAAAATATTTGCATAAATTTGGCCCCTAAATCCTTCCATATCACTAGATACAAAAAGAGCCTGGGATTTGAGTGGATGCAGCACCTAAAAAGCAATTCAATTCTCTGTAAGTGTTTAACTAGGCATATATTTGAGCTGCCAGTTTGGGACTACCAGCTGAGCAGCATCTTCTCCCGTAGAATAAAGTTGAAAAAAGAATGTCAGTGTTTGAGAGCAGAAGTAGTAAGCTTTGGGAAGTGTTAAAGTACTGGAATCCCATGTATTTATTACATGTTATCTTGCCTTCACTGTGCTGAAAAGTAGCCCAGCATAGGCCCAGAGACAGAGGAGGGAAGAAGAGCTGTGGAATGACTGTTATGAAGGAGGGATGGGGAAGGGGATTCCAGGAGCGGAGCTGTGCCTGGCTCTGCATGCGAAAGTAAGAGAGTCAATGATGGCTCAGTGGGTGGAGAGGTCAATGCCAGTGCAGGAATTCAGAGTAAGTTTTCATGGGCTAACGATGAATAGTGTTAGTCAACTCTAGATTATCCAGGATTAAGTGTATCATGGGTGAAAGTACCCCCGAGGCCAATGATGCTGAACTAGTGTGAGCTTGTGGGAGCGCTGCTGTGCTCATGCAGCACCATACCACACAGCACTGCATCTTCTGAGGACCTGTGGCCCCTGGCCCTTCACAGCCCCTAGAGTCATCAATCCTTCCGGATGGTGCGACACCCTCTTCTCCAAGCTCCTTGGGTAGATCTGGCTATTTCTCGGTTTCTGCTTTGTCTGCATTATCTTGTCTTGCCACTTTCTTGCATAATCCAGAGTTGAATGTAGCTGTGTTTTGAATAGAGTGAGAAGGGGCAAAGTAAAGATCAAAAAAGAGTCAATAAACCTGAAGGCATCTGCACAGTGAGACAATGCCCTTTTTACTTCGTTACATCTAACAATACAGCTACCGTCTCATAAATTCTGACACATGTAGGTAGAGAGAGGTCTACACAGATATTTTAATTTTCGTTATTTTCAATGTCTTCCATTCAAATCTTCTGTTGTTTGAGTGATAGGCAAGTTGCAAAATATATCATTCAATTTAGGAAATTCGGCAATTAAGACTGTTTGTACGTTCTTTGTATTCAAAATTGATTAATAACTGTAAGATACATCAACATTATGCTTTTCAGCTAAAAGGCAGTTAAAAGACAGTTAAATAATGTCAATACATTCAAAAGTCTCGTTGGCATTGCTTCCCTATATAAATAGTACATGAAAGCATAAACATATTTGTCTCTCACTAGGAGGGACAGAATGAAAAGACTGTTTCTTTCAAAACTCTGTTAGGCACTCAAGTGGAAACATGACATAATTTGATTAGTTTCTTTTGCAGTGGACTTGGAAACACCATAGTGAATTTGAATAAAAGTCTGTGATAGTTTGAAAATGTTGCAAAGTTCCAGGTCAGCTTGGTCTCACTGGTGATATCAGCGGGGCTCCTGAAAGCGTTGACATCGTGCTTACCATCACTGAGCTAGCTAAACAAGGAGCTGCAAGTTTTCTGAAGTCTACAAAATTCCATGGAAGCTTATATTTTGCCTATTTACAAAGCCATTGCCTGCCCACCCCCTCAGAGCAAGCTGAAGGATGTTGTTTCAAAAAAGATGTGCTAGAATTAGAAAAGCAAGATGGGATTTTCATCTTGAGAAGAAAAAAACCATGGGGGCTAGGACTTTGCAGCTGAAATAAGAGAAAACTGAGAAGGAACATAAGAGGGCTGCCAGATGGAGAGTGGCATGCAGAAGGCAGATAGGGAGTGATTGTTCACCATTCCTCAAGCTGCAAGAGTAAGTGGCACTGAGAAATGATTAGACAATGTTTAAAACAAATAAAAAGCAATACTTTTTTGCCCGATGCCTTTGAGCATTTGGATCTCATGGCTGCAAGGTTTCATGGAGCCTGAAAGTATAAATGTGTTCAGAAAAGCATGAAACAAATTTACTGAAGGATGCAACATCTGATTCAGCAAGTCCTTTTACCACTGATTGCCAGAAGCTTGCAGGAGGAAGATCTTTCTGGATGCCCCCCATTTCTTAGAGACCTCCTTAAGTACTCAAGTTGGGACACTATCAGAGAAAGACTGGGCTCGATGATACGTCTTTGATCTCCTTCAGTATTGTCACTATGAGTTCAGGATTAAAGTAGGTAGTAATATTTTGGTGGAGGAGGAAAAATACCAGTGCAAGAGGCTTCTTCTCTATTCATGTGTGCCAGTGGTGTATAGCCTTTGCTCTTTACTTGAATAGAGTGAAACTTCTTGTCCTGTGGGTTGGGGTTTTGTCTTCTGAGAATGAAAACAGACTTTACATCTTCACTCGTATCACATTTATTGGAATGAGAGGCAATTTACCTTTTAATAAAAAAACATCATTTGAACAAGAATCACGTAAGGGGGCTGTTTGAAGGCAATGGAGGCCATCCCTACTAAACCAAAACAACATCCGTGCTCTCCACTGCTTGAAATACTGTTCTCAGGCAGCTGGTGCTAGGCAGGAGCCGGCCAGGGGGCTGCCCGGTGGTGCCTGGTTGTGTCTGGTGCCCAGTGTGGCTCTGCCGGGCCCCTGCGGTGGGTTTGCGGCTGCACGCCAGCACGTTCCCATCCCAGCCAGCCTTTTCTCCAGAGGGATGTGGACCACAGTCAACCCACTCAGCAGCTTCCACTAGGGGCCACTGCTACATAGAGGTGGAGGAGGAGGAAAAGGAAGAGGAGAAGGAAGAGTTCAGAAAGCATCACAGTCTTGAGGTTTTATTTCCAGGCATGAGGACATAGGTTTGTAAACTGCTTGTCAAATGTGTAAGAAGTGCTACTATTTCTGATGAGGAGCACTAGATGCTCCGGGATGCCGGCTGGGAGCTGCAGAGGCTGGTTCATTTCCACCTAAGATGTTACCGGCAGGAACTAAGAAGTTACCCCTCTTTCCAAACCCTTCTTCTCTCTGCACCATGTGAACTTAGAGAAGTGGCAGCTCCCTCGTTCCTGAGGGTCGTGGAGGTGAAATGTCCTATGCAACAGCACTTCAGAAAAGAAGAAATGCATGTTATAACAACAATGAAGTTTTATTTATCTATAAATCTATTTATCTATATAAATATATATCTCTATATCCA
>NW_010393353.1:1979-2964 GCF_000710305.1 Buceros rhinoceros silvestris | reverse complement strand
AGCGCCTCCCCAGCAAATCGCTAAGCCCCCGGCGAGCACTGAACAAGAGGTTCCCCGGAGCCGGGACCGGGCAGAGTGACGAAGGCTGCTTGGGGAAAAGGATAGTGAAGCCCGTTTTGCCACTGTAAATCTTCCCTCCTGTAAATCGTGTCTTTTGTGGCCAGGTCTAGTACAAGAGTCCAGAGCAACTGTTACACACACAGAGCACAGAGCACTTGGCTTGCAACAGCTCTCCCCGGTACGGGCCAGGGCTACTGTCCCCTCCTTGGATGTCCCTCTCTGCAAAGTGAGCTCTACTCAAGGCAGAAGGGGCTGTGCAAGGAGAAACAGCTCCCTAAGGTTACAGCACCTTCTGCACCGGCACTGGCACGAATTCCACCAGCTGCAAACAACAATCCCCTTCGTAACCATCTAGCATCTTTGTGCTGCAGAAATCTGCCTCAAGGGCCCGATCCATGCCAGAGCCCGACAGGTCTTCCTCTAGTCCCACCAGGAGCTGGGCTCTGCACCTTACCCACTCCAGCTTACAAGTGCTGGGGGCTGAGGCTGCTCAGGAGCGTGAACAGCCGAATCCCTGGGGTGAGGGATGCTATTGCTGCACCAGGAGAGGAGAGGCCCTGATAGTGCATGGGGAAAGGAAAACCCAAGAGTGTGCAGTCCAGCTCTGCACTAAACCTCTCTCCACGCCTTCAGAACACAGCCTGACAGGAGACGGCTTCATAAGGCTGCAGGAGCAGACAGCTGTTCTGACACTGAAACATACTTTGGGTCAGAATGCAACAACCTTGGGCACAGTAAAAGTCTGGTTTATCTCTGGAAAGGAGAAAGGAAAGGTAAAGAAATAACATAGAAAGGAAAGGCCGGGAACAAAGGGTGCAAAAGGGTCAGCTGGGTACTGGACTGTGATGCCTACAGGTGGGTGCTGTGAAACCCATTCTCTTAAAGTATTTATCCAACCATCTGAGTATCTGCCCAGGTAGGGAAA
>NW_010393353.1:0-1883 GCF_000710305.1 Buceros rhinoceros silvestris | reverse complement strand
GGGAAAGATGGTCCTCACCTCTCTGGGAGCTGGTTGCCTCCCGTCATTCCCAGCTTTGCCAGGCTTGTGCCTCTCTCCACTTCTGGCAAGTGGTTTCTTGTCCCAGCCCGTTTCACCTGTCAGCAAGAGGGTTTCTCCCCTACCCTTATGACCTCCTGGGCAGAACGGATGGGTTACACATCCAGCACACTCCCTCTCCTTCAGGTTTTCCAAGCACTTTAAGCTTTACAACAAGTTTCTGGCGAGATGTTGCAGAAGCCACCACCACCCAACATTCCCCCCAGTGACTGAGTGAAACACAATGAGGGTTTAACAGCCATTCATGTCCATCTTTAACTCACCAGCAGCCCCGGAAGAAGCCCATGCTTGTGTATCTGCCTGCATGGAAATCTCAAAGAATAACTGTAATTAGAAATTTACTGTCTTCACAGCTACAGTTCAAGAGAAGGAACTTTTCATGGCAGGATGTCTCCAGCACTCAGACTTTGCCAGTGGTTGTATTCAGCTACCAGTTGGACAACGCAGACTTATGGTTTCAGTATTCACTTGCATCAACTCTGCTTTGGCCATCAATAGTCACAGGCCAGGGATACTCAGGCTGCCATCTTCCTGATCAGCACTTCTCTCCTGTAAGGTCAAAAATCTAACTCCTGGCATTTTAATGCATAATGGGGTTATAAGTGGTGCAGGCTGGTCATATTGGCTCACTCTGAACCTCCTCATCCCCCAGCTGCCCATTATCAGACAGATGGTGCTTCCCGACCTTCAAAAATAATTAAAGATGTGCTTTCCTCTCTGATGCAGAGGCTCCATCAGATGAACTTTGAACATTCCAGAAGGCACCAGAGCTCACTTTTGAGAAGTGAAGAAGTTGCTAGAAGCCAGGGAGTCTGGGAGAAAACTCCCTGCCCTGCCCAGAAACAAGAGCAGAGGTTCCCTGATTGACTCACACACCACTAACCTCTCTGAAGAGCTTCATTGAAGCCTTCAACAAGATGGGGGAGCAAGATGGGGATGCTTTGACCCTTCCTCTGCTCACTCACCCGCCCACAGCCCCAGTGCATGACCTCATCCCCTCCCCAACCATCCCTGTACCAGCCCTGTCTCCTCCCTCCTTCCATTCTCAGGAAGAAGCATCCCCCCTCACCCACCTTCCCCTGTTTCAGCTTCGCCACCCCCTTGCTCCCCCCATCCCTGCATCTTCGTGCCCCTCTCCTGGCACACCTTGCGCTGGTGTCCCTGCCAGGTAGCCTTGGTGCTCCATCCCAGCTATCCCTGGCCACCTGTACACACCCACCCTGGCTGCTGATGCTGGTATCTCTCTCCCAACCCTTCATCCAGCATCAGGATCCATCCGCCAAGTCCTCACCTTTGAACTGGAGCTTTGTCCTGCCCGGCACTACTGCAGCGCTGAGGAGAAGACAAGTTGATATCCAGAAGGGATTGCCTTCTTCCCCAAACTGAGGTGTATAATGAACCTGGGGTGCCCATGAGTGGCAGGGCCCTTCCTGCCCATCCATGCCAGGACCTCTGGGAAGGTGAGCAGCCAGCCTGACCTCTGAATCTCAATGGGAAATTATGTATTTACATCAAAAAAGGAAAAAAAACCCACCTCTGGATATTTCCACACAAAACACTGTGCAATCATAACACATAATTTTAGCTGCAGCCCAGCTCTGCAGAATGAGTTACCACCAGCTGGTGTCAGGCCTTGGCAACAGGATTCTAGGCAGGCAGGACCAAATCTCCTTCCAACGGGCCGTAGCGGTGGGAGAAAGGCAGTGATCTCATGGCAGGTAACAGCAGGGAAAACTTACAGCACTCACCCTGCTGGGTGCACCCGGAGTGTATTAATCCCCACCATTTTCCACCATCATTTAAGT
>NW_010393352.1:19040-20250 GCF_000710305.1 Buceros rhinoceros silvestris | reverse complement strand
TCAGTAGGGGATTTGAAGTGATTTTTCCAACTTGGAGTTAAAGTTGATTTTCATTTTAACAAAGAATAGAATTAAAAAAAAAAAATCAAGGAATAAAGAAAGGAAGGAAGGAAGAATGAAAGAAAGAAAGGAAGAAATAAAAGCTTTCCAATGATTCAAGGACAGAGGTGGACATCTGAGCGGAGACGGTCTGTGCTTGCTGTACCACTAGCTGGTGCCTCAGCCTGGGAAAGCAAAGCCAGTAATTAAAGGAACAAAATGAACCCCAATTCCCTCTCCTAATCCCCCAAGGGTGACTGCCCTGGCCTAAGGGATCACCATCTCCCCAGGACAAGTTAGAATTTTCCTGGAGTTGACAAAAAACTCATCTTAAGTCCCTCTTTCTCATCAATCTTGTCCTTTGATACGGGGGGATTTTTTGTGGAACCCAAAAGTTGTCACATGATGATCCATCTCCACCCCTGGAGGTGAATTTTCCTCATCTGGAGCTCTGTCAGCTCTGTCTTAGCACATCTTCTGTTCCCTCCTCCTGCCCCATTCAGCGCACTAATCCTATCCAGAGATCTAACTGGAGGGGTGCCCTTCATGATCCAAAGTCCACTTGCAATAGCAATGATTAAAACTACTTTATCTTGCCTTAAATAATCTCACATGGGTTCTCACAATTTGGCTCTGTTTTCATTGTTCAAATCCATAGTATCAGGCTGGAGCAACTCCTCAACAAAGCTGCTCTTTCCTGACCCCTTGACTTCTTGGGCAAGGAATATAATGACCTCCATTGATTCAGCTGCTGGTAGCAAGAGTGAAGGGGAAGAGGTTTCCCGTTTCCTCCCCAGTGAGGCTTCTAGGTTGGTGGAATTGTTAAAGGATTTTGTTTTCTGTCCAAAAGACTGTGCCAGGGTTGCGTGCAGAAACAAAAACAAGGAACAGAGGCAAAGGGGAGACAAGTAATTTAGATGAGGGAAAGATTTGCTCCATGCAGGATGTCCGTCTATTTTGAGACAGATATAGCTAGAACTAATCTTGGTTTGTAGAATGGCTATAAGAAATACAGAGTAGAGGGGAAGAGTGCAGCACAGGCAGAATAAAAACCTCCATTGCCCTTGCAGTTCAGTCTGGTAACTCAAGGTTTACGCTGGGGACTAAAGAGAGGTGGAAATTGCATCTGAGACCTTTAGTAGCAGAGCTAGAAGAACAGGCACCCACTCTT
>NW_010393352.1:0-18956 GCF_000710305.1 Buceros rhinoceros silvestris | reverse complement strand
CTTCCGATTATTCCACAGCGGTGTGGGATATTGCCCTGTGTGGAGTCCTTGAAAAAAAAGGTCTCTGCATTAAGTGAAGAACCTCTCTAGAAGACACAGCTTCGTTCAGGCCCATCTGTGCTGCTACCCTCTAGGTCACGACACCAGGAGCAAACCTACACCACATCTGTCAGCATTTGCACCTTAACACTACCCCTTGGAAGCTTTCAGGTAACAAAACGTATTTGGTAGAAACACAGAAGGGAAGAAAGGTTAATAAAACATGATGACTGGAGGAGGTGGCAACTGTCGCACTTTACATGCTTTCACAGATAAAAATAAAAACACGTTAAAGCTGGTGATCTATTTTTATAGCCTTTTCAAGGGACTCATGTACAGACTGAACGAAGTAAAGGAACTTGCTATAAATACAAAGAAGGACCACAGTTTTGGTTTTTGGTTTTTACTTTCCTTTTGTTTCCCCCTATTGTTTAGACTTTATAGCACTATTTTTTAGGAATACTCATGAATACTTGAGAGGATCACAAAGCTTCCTCAAATATTTAACAAATGAAGTGTATCTAGAAAGGATTTCTGCTTGCTTTACTGTGTTTTTTTCATTGATTTGCTCCCTGTTGAGTAGTGATAGGTGCTCACACTTTCTGCAGTGTGGTTTTGCCAGGGTATCTTTGCTGGGTTTCCTTATTATCCCATGTGGAACCAACACACACCTCTCTCCCTCTTGCACGTGCAGGTAAGTAACCACAGAAGCATGGGCCAGGCTGTGATCCCCATTACACCAGTGTAAATTCACTCTGTCTTTTCTCTAGATTTACACTGTTTTAATGGAGTTCACATCATGTGTCTGCCCCAAACTGGATAGAAAAGGCCTGTGAAGGGTCCTGAAGACACCCTCTCAGCACAGCTCACTGTTTAGTTTCTAAAACCTCAGTCCAAGTGCACGTCTCATAAACAGGATCTGATTCTGAATGTTGATCTGCAGGATAAAACTTGTTCCTTTAACCATTTCACTGCACATTCACGTATTTCACCATCTAAAAATAGTCCACGTAAAGATTTAACATCGCTGAACTCCCCTTCCCTTTGCTTTGTAACTCTTTGCCTTCCGGGGGAACCAGAAAGCAACCAGAGTTTGCAGGAAAAGCACGCTCATTTGAGTGAAATTCTGTCCAGTGTATTTTGAAATGAGATATTCAAGTGTTTCTAGCCCACGAGGGTGGATAGGTAATCGGATTCTTGGTGTGTAATGTAAAAATACAGCTAGAGAGGGGTGCGTGGGAGGAAGGGAGGACAAATGGCACGGACCAGCTATGTGTCTTTTGTGTGCATTGTACCAAATGCACAAGAGAAAGACCTGTTGCGATCACAAAAAGAAAATTGGACAGTGAAACCTAATGAGTATTTATAATTAGAGGTTTTTCATGGTTTCAGCTCCTGAGACATTTTGAGACATGTGGCTTTTCTTCCTGGCTCGGGATAGGATTATTTTCAAAGTCTGAATATTTTTGCAGAAGCGATCTGTGTGCAGCCTGGTAGTAAAGCAATCGATACAAGTTAAAACCAGTGTGAACCATGATGTGTTTGTGAGTCAATTAGATTCATCCACCAGAGGTCATTAGATGATCAAATGACACTTTCCTACTGTCTTTATAAGTAAAGGTATCAGCATTCTGTGCCATAAAAAAAATGCATTCTCATTAATAATAAAAACCTTAAAGGAGAAATAAAAGTGTTATGAAGTAAATTATCACACAGTGAAGTTCATGATTTTAAATAGCTCTGATAAGAAAACAAAAATAGGTTCTGAAGAATATTATCAAGAGAAATTACAATGCTCATGAATTCTTATTCCAAAATGATGGGAGATGCTTAAAAGCCAAGTTTGACTCCATTATTCAAATGACATATTTCTAATTGTACTGTATGAATGGCATAAACTCTGCCTAGAATGGCCCATGACTATAGACAATATCAGGTAATATGAGAGAGATATCTAATTGTGCTTGTAATGAGATGGAATGAATCTCCCAGGCTTTGTTCTTGCATACCTTTACACCAATGGAAATCACAAGTCCGTTTGTCACATAAGAGAAGCGTATTAAAAAACAGAGAAAAGCTTTCTGATTCTTCCCTCTCCAGTTTCTCCCCATCCTCACTTTGACTTGCTTTCCCTTTCCCTTAGTTTCTCTACTTGCAACAGCACTTTTGCGCTTTTTGCTTCTCAAACGCCCTCCTATTTCACTTCACATATCATCTAAATGGAATTCCCTTCAATTTTGTCCTACTCTCTTCAACTCTTCCATTTCTAGTTTTAGCTTTGCAATTTTGTTAATTTGGGGCTTGATCTTGTAGTGGGTACTGGAAGAAATGATCCTCATCCAGGATTAGTAACGTAGCTGAGGATTTCAAGTTGCTTTCTGTGCAAGCGGCTAGCATTGCTTCCCAAAAGTACAGTTGTCGTATTAAAATGAGTAGCAGATAATTAGTAGGAGATTCTCGTGACTGAGGAATTCCTAACTGATGAGACCCTTTTTATCCAGGTTTTCCCCAATATGTTCTCCTTTCCTTCCCACCAACTGCTGCTTACATTAATCACAAGGACATTGCCACTGGGAAAGTAATATTTTAATCAAAGGGTGAAGTCAAAGCTGTTTAGAGGGCTCTGGCAGCCGAGAGCTGGGTTTGTGTCCAGATCTCGGGCAGTGGGATCAGGAATGGAGGCACAGTAAAAACGAGCTGGGTTTCAGGTCAGGAACAATTTCAAGGTTTGGTCAGTTGCTGGGACTTCTCTGTCCCAGGAAAATAAATTATACTTGTGCTTAGGTGCAGCTGTTGCAGAAACAAGGACTCCACCTTGCCTGAGAGACCATACTTCTGGGCTTTTGTTGTTTGGACCTTTATCTTTAGCTGCAAATGTTAAATTTTAGCCTTTTTAGCCTGGATCATTTCCCAGCTTGAGACTCGATATGTTATCTAATATTCTACATGGTTTAAAACTATGAGAGTACTGTGTCCCAACTGTTGCTGAGCAAAGAAGTGTCTGATTCTGCAGAGCAGGGAACAGGAAGCCTGGGAGGAGGTGGGAGGCTAGAGTGTGCTGAGGCTTGGTACCTGACAATCATCCTGTGATGTCAAAGGGTTGGGTGAGGATGAGGAAGAGCTCTGCGATTGAAGGGTTGGCAGCTTCTGGTAGCAGATCATCTCTTGGGATGAGGTGGAGAAGCTGCAGGATCCTCATGCAAGATGGCCTCAGGGTGAGTGAATATGCTCTCTCATGGGATAAATAATGATTTGGTAGAGATTCCACCTGAGGGACATCAATAACACTGGAGTTCAGGTGTAAAACCCAAGAGAACACCTGCAGGAGCAGCTCAGTGATATTCTGGAGAAAAAGTAAGACTGGCTTAAGAAGCCTGTACTCATCCCATCTGTTTGCTTTCAAGTCACTGAATAAAGCAAGTACCATGAGCACTTCATGCCTCAGTTTCCCTTTCAAAAACAGAGTACAGCATTTTTTCATTCTTTCCCTCACTTTTCTGCCTCTTAACTATAATTCTCCAGTGACTTGGGAAGATGTTTCTTTTTCACTTCAAGCTCCTGAGAAACAATGTCTACCCAGGTGAGATGAACATGTTCATGTATCATAGCAGACCTGGAGACTGCAATAAAGAGCAAGATACAAGTTGTGTTTCCAAGGAGAAAAGTGAACTCTGAAACATTCATTGCTAAATGTGGATCTGAAGAGAAGGATTTCAGTGGTCCCATTGAAGTTTGTGGGCTGCTAAAATTTCTATGGTGGATGTGCAACCTCTGCAAAGTGGAAGTGATCCCATTAGCAGAAGATAAAATCTTCAGTGCTACCTTCACAAACCTTCCAGAATTAGTCCTTTGTACCCAAAGATTTATAGATCACCTGTTAGATACACCAACAGAGGAGAAACAAGTCTGTGTACAATGTCACTTTTAAATTATGGAACACTGGGAAAAAATCAAACTTGGGGAAAAAAGAATGAAGACTAAAGGCTGAAAAAATAACATTAGCAGGTGAGGGGAAAGCTATTCTAGATTTGTAATTTAAACATTTATTCATTTGAATGTATAAAAAATATGTGGGGAAAGTAGGTATGTTATTACTGTTAGCCATGGCTGAGGCTGCTGGAAGATGTGACCTTACCTGTTGATGAGAAGTTTAGTATCACGAACAGTCCCATTGGCTGCAATAGGCTGAATCGAATTAGCATCAACTCTACCTGGTACAAGCCAGTCGATCTGATCTTAGTCTGAGAAATTAAACAAATATACACATGCATGCATATATATGTATGAAGTTTTAAATTAGACAGCAACTTTTAAATATTTTTCATTACCAACCCAAAATATTCGCATACGGGTTTTCTTTCACAGTCATGATGAAACATTATTTCCCTCTCAATCTGGCTGCAAACCGACAAATCTGGAAATGATCTGTTCCTATTTCTTCCCGTAGTAACTTCTTACCAGTGACTGCCTGTAGCAATGAGTCTTCCTTAGTACATGTGAAGTCAGTTTGGGCTGTTTTCTCTATTTTCAACCCACTTTCCCTAATCTATGTGTCTTTATCCATCTACTAGCTATACAGAGCAGTGGTGGAGATGTGCTCTCCATAGTCTTTACCGTGCAGAGAAGTACAAGGATAAAAAAAAATGTAAAATATGATTGGCTTTGAACTGTAAAGGGTGTGCTTGTAACTAAACTCAGTCAGCTCTTAACAGCGATTGGCTGATTTCAGCCTCCTGCCAAGACTAAAACCACACAATGGATAAAATTAAAGCATTTCTATTTTTGCCTTCTAAATGTGCAGTTGTGGCAGAACATCACTAATTTTAATTTCCTCAGTCTGCATAGTGTATGGTGGACTCACACCCGCCCTCCACTTACTCTCCAACCCTCATGCTCCAGTTTTCCCGACTTCTCTGTGGATGCTCATCAGCTCTGCTATTACCTTGCCTGAGTACTTCTATGTATACTAACAAACCTCAGCGTGATAGTCTGGCTTGGCTCACTTGCAGCTTAACAGGTAGTTTAGACGATGGACTCAGGTTAGGTTTTTGGAATTGGATCCTACAGAAATAAAGAATGAACTCTAAGTTGTAGAAGTAAAACTGATCTCAGTTAGAAACTTACATACTGCTCAATCACATCAGGTTCACCTTCTCCAATGGCCAGACCCTAACTGGAGCCAGAGTAAAGTGTTTCAGAAGGAGATACTGCCAAAGTAGATGATTTTAAGGCAGTTTGATTCCAATAAGTATGGGATATTTGTTTATTTGTGTGTTTCTGTCTCTTGGTTGCATGATATTTTTTGGTTGGTTTCTACATTTAAAAAAAGAGGGTTAAGACACAATCTCACCTCACTCTAATGAGCTCTCCTGGGACATCCATAAATGTGTGTTACATCAGTGTATTCATTTTAATGGGGCACAACAATTTGCTGGATCAGAATAATGAAACAGACTCGTAAGGCTGGAAGGGACCTCAAAAGGTCACCTTCTCCATGCCCCAGCCCTAGGGCAGGATCATCTCTACCTATGTTGTTTCTCAGAGATGATTCTCTAACCTGTTTGCAAATGAAGGAGATAACCACAAGGTCCAGTTTGAACATCATCACATGGTCCTTTGCAGAGATTTTTTCCTACTGATATATGTATAAAAGTGACATTTTAAAAATAAAACACGGAAATCAAAACCAAAGAAGAGACGTGTACATTTTTACTGTGGTGGGCACTTAGGGAAAAGAAAAACAGGATTGTGATATCCAGGCAAATACGAAAGAACTCATCCTAATAATCTAAATAGTGGGGAATAGAACTGATTACGTCTGTTAGGATTGTTATAAATACAAACTTGACATAAGCAGAGTTCATGTGGGTGAAGTTAGACTGCATCTGAATAGGTTTTGAGCTTCTATTTAATGCAGAGTAGCCTCAGCTTATCCCTACATATATTAAGATATCACTAGGTATTTTGCTGCAGAATATAATCCAACATCAAATGCCACAGATTAATTACAACAAAATGCCTTATTTTGTTAATTAAACAGTTTTGCCTTTAAAACCCATTGGAAAGTCTCGCTTCGTCTTTTTTCTTTAAAAGTAAAAGATAAACATTAACATCTGATTTACCTCCCTGATTCATCAAATTTTATCCTTTTTTTATTTGTAATCCTACTCGTTTGCTCGCTTTATACCCTTTCTGTTCTGTTCTATTTTCCCTGAGACAGGGATCAAAATTGAGCATTTAGCTGAAGATGAAAGACTGCAGTGGACTCTCGTAGCCGTGTCAGATTTGCAGGGTTACACTCTCTCCCTATCTTTATAGTTAATGTTTTATCAACTTCTTCATTAGCAAAGCTTTTCATTGATTTGGTTAATTATTTTGTCCTAGATAAGTTTAAATAATTGTGATTGTCTCTAGTCCCATTGGCCATAGGTACTGTATTGATACAAGCAATTTCCCATTTTCTTGTTTGCCCTCCATCCTAACAGCTTTCCCAGATCTCCATTTACTCTGCCTTGTGTCTTCTCTTTAAATATTAAAGATAACCATTCTTCTCTTGCTTTTAAACCAGGGTTCATTTATTATTTTCGCCTGAACAAGCTTTATTTTGTGACTTTGAGAATGCTTAATTTTGTGGCATGCTTAATTTTGTGGCATGTTTAATAAACAACATTAAGAGATGCCAGAAGATCACTCCTTTCTGGGAGAGGTTACATTTCTCTCTCCCACTCCATTTTTCTCCTGGTTGCTTTCAGCTTAGGGAAACCAGTCTTCCTCCAAGCAGACAGTATATATATATTAGTAGCTTGGAGTACATCCTCCTTGCAAATCACAAACAGAATTAGGTCATGAGGCCATGTGCACCTAGGCAACCATCAGCTTTAGTTCAGCAATCAATTCAGCATCATCCACCCATACTAGGTTTGTTAAAGCTTCACGGTAGTGCTGAAGGATAGAAACAGCACACTCTCGACTTCTGTGCAGAGAAGTACAAACTGCTCCCTGAGAAGGCAAGAGCAAGAGCAAGAAGCAACGTGACTCATGAGTTTAGCAGTTAGTGCTCACATGAGGTGGGTGTGGGCCCCAGTCGCTGTTCAAAGGACTCTTTATTTTGCATTAAACAGTAATTTCATGTAACAGTGAAACAATGCTGGAACCAAGGACTGGAGCTAAGACTTTCATGCTGAAAATGTTCTAACCCCAGGATCAAACCTTTTTGTCCCTCTGCACTCCTGAGCTAGCAAGATAAAAGTGAGAACAGACCATTTCCTTGCTGTTTGAAGAAGGAAGCACTAAATGTAACACAATTTAAAAAAAAAATCCAGTTGAGGTGTTGGCTGCTGATTTAATTGGCAACTGCAAGTGGTTTGTTACCATCATAGTTCCCTTCAAAGCCTGGGTGTGATTCACCCTTACGACTGGGGGCTGTACGGCCAAGAGGCATAATGCCCTCCTGTGGGGTCTTTCTATGGCGAGGGGCAAGGTGGAGTGAGGGGAAAAGGGGTGATAGCAGGCTGTGGGAATGCAATCCAGGCATGTCAGGTAAAATGAGGTGCTCACTAATCTTATCTGCTCACATAGACATAGCCCTGATGTAGGTCTCTTCAGAACATCATTTCTGTGCAAAAATTTGAGGCTAAAATACGTAATTCATTCTGGTAAGTGTCGGGGTAATTGCATTTCACAGGAGTGTGGAGTGACTCTGCCTCTCATGGTTTAGACAGTTTTTCTGAAATACCTGCAGCTGGGGATCGGAGATTCCAGTGTCATCCCGCAATAAACAGGCAAAACCTGAACAATTTGTGTTAAAGAAATTCAGGGGTTTTTTCTTTCAGGCTTTCCAAAGCTGTCATATTGCGAAGGCAAGAGAGTCACACCGTTGCTCCTTCAACTTCATGACACTTCTGTTACCAAAAACCAAAGCATTGGATTAAGCTGTGTTCCAGGTGGATCTGTTTGCACATTTGGCAGGTGGGGTAAAAAATGATTTTTTTTTTAAAAAAAGATGGAATTTTTTTTGTGCAAGGCTGCACTTTGGGCAGACAAGAAAACAGACTCCTAATGCTGACACCCCAGATCAAATCTCTTCCCTGCTAACTCAGAAATCTGGAGCCGCTTAAGGATATTTACACCTATTTGAATAGAAGAAATATCCTATCACCATATATGATGATATGTAAATATCATCATATATGATGATTTATAGTAAACAGTAGCAACCACATGTGGTAAGAAGGAAGCTTTCCCAACTACCTCAAATCTTATGTGCATATCTGTGTGTCTGTGTGTGTCTTCATGTGTCTATAGGTATATACAGGCCTGTGTACCTCTATATACCTACACCTATAGATCCAGCTATAAATATATACATGCTGTGGCAGGCACACATAGGCAATTTAAATATTAATAACAGATTCTACTCCATAAAACAACTGTGTAAACACTGAGCCACTTACTGACCTCATTGGAAATGCAGAGAACAAATTCTAGCAAAACATATTGAACAGACACGAAAAGAAACCAAAATGACAGGTCTAAATTCAGTACCATTAAAATATAGAGCCAGGGGGGTTGAAGCAAGTCAGATGGCCTGCACCAGGTCTGTGTTATGTATTATGCATGTGTTTTATACCATTCTGCATGTTGGCGGATTGGTATCCAAAGAAAGAAGTTAAAAGTTGTGACCTGTCTGCTTTTGATTTACTAAGGTCAAAGAGAGCGGATACCTCTTCTTCACGGAGAGTTATATATGCAAATCACTGCCTTGATAAGTCAAGTGTGGGCAGCACCTCCTTCTTGCTTGGGAAAAAGTGCCTGCTTGGCTCCCTACTGCTGTGTCTCCGATACAACGATGGATTTTCTAGACTTTTTTTTTTTTTTCCTGTTTTTTAGTGATGGAGCTTTCCTAAATGTTTATTCATTGAAAGCCTGTAAATGTTTTGCCCTCCTGAGCAGGAGTATAGCTAAAAGGCTCCATGTGAGTGTTGGTCAAATGCTCAGAACAACTCTGTGGTAGTGAATGAGAGTCCTGGGAAGTGTCTGTAGTCTAACACACATATAAAACCACCCCCACCCCCCCCCAAATAAAACAACCAACAAAATGAGGGTTGGTATCTGGGCCAGAGGGTGGGAGCTGTTACATGTGTCCCCGTCTCCTGCTGCTTGGGGCCACTGGAGTTCATGGAATAACAATAAAGAATTAGAGAGCAAGAGGCACGTGTGCTGCAGCTGATTCTGACTGCTCGAAAATGAGCCATTCGTTGTGCCCCGTGCAAATGAGTTATCGGGACCAAGCAGATGGGACTCCGCATGTGCATGTGTGTGTGAGACAAGAGGAGTTTGGTGTCACTTAACTTCTGCTTTATTGTCAGATCATCTCTTTTCATGGGGTCTTCTCACTCATGATTGTTTTCATACACTGAAACGGTGGATGTGAAAGCTGTGTGTGCTGCTCGTCAAAGAAGAAAACAAACAAACAAAAAAGCCCAAGCCCCAAACATTTAGCAGACCCTGGTAATTACATTTACCGTGACACTTTTGGCATTTCCTCTTTTTATAAAAAAGAAAGCTGGGAAAGCTGTATCCAAAGTGACAGTGGCAAACAAAGAAGGGTTTTAAGCATTGATCTTTTGGTTTAGTGGTGACTATGGTGGAAAGAAGTGAGGCAAAGCCTGTGGGTGTCAGAAGAAGAGCTCAGTGGGCATCTCCAAGCTTGACTTCAGACTCAGACCAGAATAAAGAAGTAATGTGGCATTAAGCCTTTCAGAGTTAACTACCAGAAGTTAAATATCCAATATAAGGTAGTTGTTCTCTATAGTCACGGGAGGGACAGGTAGGTAAGGGAGAAGGCTGAATGGCCTTCAGTAAGTAGCTTTCATTCTCACCATTGAGGTAAGTAAAGCAGTGAGCTCAGGATCTTCTCCTGGCATGTACATGACAAACTTTAGGGGAGAAGAAGCCACATTGATGTTGGGTCCCGTGTAAGTCAAATTATTAGAAAAAATTTCCTTTCATGACAGCAGGATTGGTGCTGGCAACTGAGGCCAGAGACAGTAGCCAGAGTAGCACATGCCTGTGAACAGTTTGTTGAGGTTAATGATGCCACTTGCAGGCTCATTTTCTTAAAAAGCTGCAAGAACTCAAACATGCCCACATTCCCACGGGCTTTGTGTCTATATCGAGAAAAACTGAGCACTGACACTGTGTCATGATTACAGGGGTGTGAGGCTTTAGCAGAGCAGGGCAATGGAAAAACAGAAGGGTTTTGAAATTTTTCAACAAAATATTTGGAAAGAATTCTTTGGAAAATGTAAATTAGTTGAACCCACATGTTTTCTCAGGAAAGAATATATTTTATCTAGTTTAATATTAAAAAAAAAAAAGGAAAAGAAGGTGGAGATGTCAGAAAGAAAAAAATAGCCTGCATGGACAATATTTAAAAAAAAAAAAGAGGTGATTATGATTAGCAAAGATTTTCAGTTTTGAATTTTGAAGAAATTTATGGTAAAAGGAAAGACTGAAACGAGGAAAAAATTTGAAGTTATTAAAATTAAAAAGATCAAGTAACTGATCCATACCCATTCCTGGGACCATTAGAATATTTTTTTTTCCAAGTTATTTTTAGAGGGATCAAAGAGTCGTGAATTTATTTTGCTTTCTGAATATGTAGGCGAAGATTTGGCCAACATCCTGGTCAATAACCGGATAAGTCAAGAACTAGACTGTATCTATGGATTAAAGCATTAAAGCAAATAAGCAGACTTAAATATTGTGAGTTTTGTGTTAGTCAATATTTTTGAGATCTTAATAGATACATGTACATACTTTTCTATGTTTATAGTCCCAACATTGGAAAAAAGAAAATAACTGTATTTTTACATAAAATAAAATAAGCATAGTTTGCATCATTCAGCCTGCTCCCCTGACAAAGAAAGCACTTCTTGGGAAAATGTTCGCCTGCTCAAAAAAGCTGATCTTCACTCCAAAGGAGTTTCAAAATAAATTCTTCCACCAACCATAATTATTCATACTATTGTTCCTCTTTTTGTATCAAGCTTTGTATGAAAAGGAAATGGCTATTTCTTTGTGGTTAAACTTGCAAACATATCCTATTATAAAACTACTGGTTCTAACCTCTTTGCTTTGGAAAGTTAATTTGGTTGGCAAATTGTTGCATTTATTCTCAGAACCAAGGAAATCTTCTAAATTCGAAGAAAGCACAGGCTTTTTAGCCTTTAATAAAACTTTCAGTTTTATTAAAAATTACCTTGAATATTGTATTTACTTCTCTTATCTCCATTTCTTTAGCCCTAAGGAGGAATATCATCAGTTTAATTCTAATAATGCCTAGTGGGTCCACTGTAAAAACTCTTTGTAAAAATGATCTCTCTACCCAAAAGACAGCAGCTTAAAGAGGAGAAACAGATAAAGTGTGATTAGAGCTGGTTCTCTTTTTTCCTGAAATATAAACAAACCTTGATATCAAAAGCTACCTTCTTCTTAAAATGCTGACTTGTAGAAGTAATCTCATTGAAATCCTCATGGAAGGTATTATCGGAATATTTTATGAAATCTGGTGCGTATTGAAAAGCAACTTTTAAGGGATTCTATTTTTCTGTACCTTTTGGGGAAAGGAGAAGTTGCAATGAACAATTAAAAGCTCTTATTTGTATAACAGGGAACTAGAGCACAGAGAAACATGAAGTGGCTTGTACAAAATCCGTGTTGTGGAGTCTTGAGATCCTGCACTGGAAGGAAAACCACAAAGGCATTTGGAAACAGTTTTAAAAAGGTGATTAAGTGGCAGAAAGCTGATTTGGAAGCCAAAACAAATGCAGCGGAGTTAAGAGAAGTTGGGATAAAATCTTAGAAAAGGGGTTTGGTTTGGTTTGGTTTGGTTTGGTTTGGTTTGGTTTGGTTTGGTTTGGTTTGGTTTTATTCTAGCAGGCCTCACAACTCTCCTCAGTGCTCCCTATGATTCTGGCCTCACCAGACTCTAGTCAAACGAGATACTGGCTGATGATGAATGCTTTGCGAACTTTAAAAAGCTGTGTTTCAGATCCAAGCACTAAGCTGCGAATTGCCTGAGCTATCTGCAAAGCCATCCTTTTCTCCTACTGTTCTTCCAAACTTTTCACAAATTCCAAGGTCCAGAGATCTTGTGCTTTGGCAGAACTTGATGGATATCTAGTATTGATCAAGGAAACCTGTGAATAATCTGCCCTTCCTTCTGCCACTAATAAAATATGAGTCTTGCTTTTTTTGTAAGCATATTTTATTCTGTCAGCTTGCAAAAGTTAGTTACTACTCTGGCTTCCTAAAGAAACACGACTGAAATAATTGTACTGTCCCTTCATCCATCTGTCTACAAGTCCCTCTTCTTCTACTCTAAACCTTTTGACTCCTGACAAGGACGTGCCATCAATAAGCATTTCCCCTTCGTGTGGAGTTGGGATACCCATCTCCAGTCACAGAATTACTAGGCACAGCTTAAAGGGTTAGGGAGTGTTAAGGACCATTTCCAGTGAGGAGTGTGCGTGAGGCCATCCGTTTTTTGAGAGGGTAAGAAAATTGAGCTGTATCGACATGAGCTATGTGCTGCAACAGAGAACGAGTGCTGGGCGATTTTACTCAAGAGCAAAGACATAGCTGAAGGTATCTGGGTTCCTACACAATCCACCAGAACCAGCAGCAGGTTAGAGAAGAAATGTTAGTATCTTTTTTAAGAGAGAAAAGAAGCAGAATGAGCTTCTAAAGAAATTAGTCTTTGTCAGCTCCATTGCATAATTTGGTTTTATTTGGGTTTTGGTTTGGTTTGTTTTTTGGGTCTTTTTTTTCTTTTCTGTCTAATGTTATTGATATCTGTGAATTCTGCTTTTACCTTTGTTGGGAGCAAACTAGAGTCTTCTAGCTGTGCAGGATATATCTGCAGTGTGTTTGCGGACAGATATTTCAAGAAGACTGTAAATGAATAGACTGACAATTGAATTGTAAGGCTGGTAAAAGCACAAAACTAAGATAGGAACTCATAAAATTATGACTGGAAGTATTTTTGTTTTAAAACAAAGTATTTGCCCTTTGATCACTAAGTGGAAATATTCATTCAGGATCTATTTTTTCATAGTTCAAACGACTGATGAATACATCAGACCAACTTGAAATGCATGGGTTTCTTTCTGTAGCTTCTTTTCAATTCTTATTTCTCAGTCACATGCCATTGCACTTTTCAGACCAAATCCTTTAGGTAAGCAAAGTATTCCATTACACCTTCTTAAGGGCCTGCTTTTTGGTCTGAATTTCTGGTTTGAAGGAATCCAAAAACTCTATGTGGTAAACACTTGAAAAAAAACAGATTTGCTTCAAAATTGGGTGAATGTGTAGATTTTACACACTGAAGCAGGAACCTTGGTTCATTAACAGGCATCCAAATTCTCTTGGAAGCCCTGAAAATTTTCTCTCACCCTCAGTGAGATAATAAAAGCAATAGAAGAATATAAAGAAAATTCTCTTTGTATCCTTTCCCATATCCTCGGGCAAGGGTGAGAGAAACGTTAACTTAATAAGGGTAGTCAACATGTAGGACATCTTTATGGCTTTCCTCGCCTTTCACCTGAAGATCAGAAACAGAATGTCGCCAGTGGTACTTGAGGGGTCATCAGTTCAATCTGGTATGACAAATCCTCACTTTTATGTGTTCTGCATTAAATGGTCACTTTAAAGAAGACCTGATGGCTCTGATACTCTGAGCTTCCCGTGCACCTTAGCTTCCATTACCTCCCAGCTTGCAGATGGGGACAGTGTTGTGGTGTGCCTAGCTGTGAGGTAATTATTAGCATGAATAAATCCGAGGAAACTGCAGTACCATTTAACTGCAGAGAAATGCTTAGCTCTGACAGCTCATTAAAGAAAGTACCATCTTTAAAGGAACTGATGCAAAAGAGAACATATGAAGCTTAACCCTGAGGTGGATTTGGCAAGGCAGAGCAATGCCAAATGTCCTTTATGGATTGCACTAAGGGTCTGTGGGCTGGAGTAAATGCCAGGTCAGGTGTCTGGAGTCTGTGGCCTGTGATGTGTTTGCAGTGGATGGCAACCAGAATATGCAGAAATGTTAAATAAACTGGAATTTCCCTGAATAAGAACAAAAGCTGCTCTACAGGAACATTAGGACACAGTAGGTCAGACAACTGATAGATTAAAGAAAATACAAAGCTACATGTACACAGGGGTCTTCCTAATATTTCACTGGTCTGAGTAACTTTGAGTAAGACACTTTGAAGGATAAAACCACGACTCGACTTGAGACTCCTGCTCCCAAGATACATAGGTGCTTCTGAAAATCCCACCTTCATGTCTTTGATCTTTATTTCCCTGATCATTTAAACTAATGTTTGATTTCCTTACGGGGTGGTTTTTTAATGTGTGATGGAGTTCTAAAAGCATTTCTAAGAGAGGATAGGGGGTAGGAGGGGTGAGCTATCTTGTCTCGTTATAGCACAATCTCCGTCTATTTTTTCACAAAACACAACAGACAAATCAGACCAGCAATCAATCAAATCAAACCAAATCAAATCAAATCCAAACAATTAGTTTTTCACAAAGGCAAACAATTTCATATTTAAATCAATGTCTGGTATTTCATGTGAAATAAAGTCCACTTTAATCTGAAAACTTGCTTAGAACAGGGAAATACATATTTTGATCCAATAATGTTGTAATAACATCTTCTGATACTTTCAATTTTTTTTTTTCCAAAATGGGAATTTGTAACTGTTACAACTCTGTTTAAAAACACACAATCAAAATCTGTGTAAGACTATTCTTTAGGAAAACAACCAAGCAAACACCTGACCAGGCCCAGAAGACTAGAGCTTACGCTGCTAAATTAGGCACTTAATAACATTGTCAAGCACTACAATGCCTTTTTCTCTACTGTTAAATCTTCAGAGTGGCTCCTGGGCATCTAGAACTTCCCCCAAAATGTCTGGGCATTACTCAGAAGGTGGAACTGGACATGGACTCTTCCCATGTGAATTCTGCTTGTGGTCACCATGTTTCAGAGGTTCAGAGGACGAAATATTTTTGGCACAAGGTTTTCCATTGCAGCTGGTCTCGTTGCCACACAACTACCTGGAGTGTGCCAAAGTATAGGCAGTATCAAAGATTATTTAGGAAGCTTTATGGGCTGTCATAACGGGCAATATCCGTCTCATGTGTATTAGATTGCTTTTCATCCTGCCTTTCTCTCTGTATATGTTCATTAAAACATGAGGAAATGCAGCTATGCCCAGGCCTGGCAAATATTCCTTGTCTGGTGATATTTAGAATCAGCCTTGGTAGCCAAAGGCAGCAAGGGTTAAAGTTTGAGTTCAACTTAATTTTACTACATTTCCATAGTTTTTCTTCCTTCTAACTTAATTTCTCTCTGTCCACACAGGGAGAGAAAATCAGTTTTGACCTGCAAGCTGTTTCAAACTCCAGCACAGGCTTCCTCTCTGATTTTGGACAAATTAGCTAATCCTGTACAACAGTTCCTCCTTATCTACAAAAAACAAGTGGTGAGCAGCGGCAGTCAAGGCTGCTTTTACAGGTTTCTATCTTTCAAGCATAATTATAAAATGTACAAGCAGGTAGGCACTGAGATAAAATTTGAATTTTAATACTCATTGGTAGAGGTTTCACAGGAACTTTGTTTCCTGAGGAAACCAATCTGAAAAAATCCAGTATAAAGGAACAGAGGTGGTAATATCTCACCTTACGATAATGTAATAGCAAAGGTTACATTGGGAACGCATATTCCAGCATATCAAATGTATTATTATGATTGCAGGAGCTATGTCACTTTAGAGGAGTAAAGGGTATCCATTGATCCTGTATTTACCAGTCCCATAAGAATATCTTGGATACCCCAGGGAATTTGAGATAACGGTATCTATAAACTTTTAGGCAATTAAATTGAGTCCTCCATAATGAGCTGGCCAGACCATCATGTGTCCCAGCTATATCCTCATTTTTATAGAGATAGTGTTAAAGCCCTGACGGATGTAATTTTCTACCCATGCAAAAGTCTGTTCAAAACCAGTAGTTCACCTTCGAATACTCAACATTTTATCCAGTAACTACCGGTACATTTCTAAATCAGTTTTTAGCTTTAAGAGTTCTTTCGGACGTAAACTCCATGATCTAATTATACACACGTTCAATGGTTTTGAATTTGTCAACCTGATTTTTAATCTTCTTTTTCGCATCGCATGATTAAAGATGAAGTTCTTTATACACTTTCACTAGGCAACTGGCTGTTTTACAGTTATACTTATTATTGTCCTACTCTGTGTGTATGTACCCCAACACAGAGGGCTGCTTAACAAGATACACACATATGTGTACACACACACATATGTATGTTTCCTAAGATGGAAATATAGTTTTATATGCAGGTATATATATGCCATGTATGGATGGTAAGGTACAGAAAGATATTGATATGACCATAACATATAGCTTATATAATAGAATTTTATATAGCTATAAGTAATTGCAAAGTGTTAGACTCAAAATCTAGTCCAACACATTAATTTATGCTGGCTTGACTAATAATGATATTGCATGGACTAAAACTGTCATGAAAATCCACAGCAAGAAGTTAATGAAAACTAGAGCTTCTTTGAACAATGTGGAGGAATGTACAGCTGTCCCAGTGAGATCTGCTTGGTTATACCACATAGCAAAATGGAAGATGGAAGTTCTCATTACTGCTCTGGATGAAGGCTCTTGTAAATAACATGCGATAATTACATTTGCAAAATATGTTCAATAGATATGGCTTTGAAATGAGGACACTTCGTTAAAAACAGAGGGGCAAGATAAAAACCCGTCCTAGTGAGAAAATGCCAAGAATGGAGAAGTCACCTTAGGGGAAAGAGAAATAATATAGAGGGACACACAGAGATGCCCTGGAAATAAACGTGAAATAAAATTCAATCTGAAAAACTCAAGGTAAAAAAAAAAAAAATTCATTCATAAAGATTGTGTGGAAACTGAGACTCAGAAGGCAAAATTACTCAAGATAAAAGTGGTCTGCAAAATAGTCATGAGGTGTTTATATCAGGACATAGAAAATAAAATGGTTTTTGCAGAAATAACATTACAGTTACAGAGCTGCTAATTCTCTTCCCTGTGTCATTTACCAAAAGATATCACACATATTGTAAATCCTGATCCAGCACCTAGTGAAGTCAGTGGCAGTTTTTACGGACTTTGTAATTTGGGGATTTTGCTTACACTCTGTTTGGCCCAGATGGGTTAATGCGGGAAGAGAACAGAAACTCTTCCAGTGTAGCAGTGAAGAGCAAAGCCAAGATATAATTAAGAGGCTGGGGAAGACTGACTTACAAGGACAGATCTGAAAAACTAATATCCATGTAACTTGGCTAAGAAATGACTAAAAAGAAACAGGAATATTGCCCACAGTCATTTGAAGGGTTTAAATGCCAAGGAGGATGAAGAATTATTTAGGGTGTGGACATCGCCATGAGCAGTGGAATTAAATTAACTGAAAAAACGTATAGGCTGACTATCAGAAGGGAAAAAAAGAGTCCTAAAGTAACTTTTAAAGAGCCTGTCACTGGTGGAAGCTCCATTAATAGGGTCATTTAAAACTGAAAAAAAGAAAAAGGAAAAGTCCTGTTGGGGATAATTCTTCAACAGCCGAGGTGTGGGACAATGTGATCTAAAGACTTTAAGGACAGAGGAGATGATAATAATCAAATTATGCAGGAAGTCAGACAAGAGAATTATAATGGTCCCTTCTGGCCTCCTATACTACAAATTTATGAAAGTAGAGATGGACAAGAACTTCAGGAGAGACCTCAAAATTGTTACTAAGGTAAAAATCCTGCTGAGCCCAAGACGGGAGGGCTATTTTCAGGTGGAGCAAGAAGATAGCTGGCCAGAAGCATCCATCTTTTCCTCCTCAGTCTGTGTACCCCTGGCCACGTTTTGCTCTTTCAACCAAATGACTAGATTTTGCCCCTGAATCAGTTATAGTTAGCACAATATTTGTGTATTAAGACCTGACAGCTCCTTACCAATGAGTGAATCCACAGGATTTCAGCCCGAGTGACCTGGCTTGTATAAACCAAAGTTGAACGTGTTCTTTATTTTCCTAAGTTCATGATTGCATTGACTTAACTTTAACCTACAGAACTGCCCTCCCACCCTATACAGTCAATCACAACAAACAGAACAGGAGCCCTGAAGCTGGGAATATTGGACGCAGGGAAGAAAATACTATAAATTGTAAATCAAAGATGATATCTAGTTTATGAGAATTTTGCCTGAAGATACATTTTTTATTCCCAAAAGCCTCTTTGCTAAAGCATTTATTACTGATCCTAATTCCTCTTGCAAATTTAGTTAATACTCATAGATATCTTTTGCATACAGAGTAGCACACATGCAGTTCCACTAATATGTCTCATGGAAATGTTGCTGATGTCGGCCTGAATAGAGCAGACTGCAAAGTGGTTGGGCAGACAGCTGAGAGGAATATTAATTTTAAAATAAAAATGTTGTTTCTTCTGGAAATAATGTTGCATGTAGTTAAATTTCTATTGTTCTAATTAGAAATGTCATGAACGTAGTATAGCCATATGGGAATCCTCAAATGTCACAGACCTAGCCGTAAAGTGGAAAGGTGTCCTGTTAACGTCCAAGGGATATTGTACAGTAGAAAAATAAGGCACTGACATGACTTTCAATTCCTAGTTCTAGATAATGTCTTAACACAAAGGACATTTCTGTGAACACCATCAGATTAAATGAATTGTTTCCTCCATAAGCAGCCTTGCACTTTTATTCCCTTGCATTCACAGAGTCACAGACTGGTGCCGGTTGGAAGGGACCTCTGGGGATCATCTAGT
>NW_010393351.1:2881-3362 GCF_000710305.1 Buceros rhinoceros silvestris | reverse complement strand
GTCACCCCCCGGCACCACCCCGTCCTGCTCAATCCGGAGCGCCTGGCCAGGCAGCCGGAGCGGGGTGTATCCAGAGCCACTCCACCCAGACCCTGAGCGGGGCACAGTGCTGGCACGTCTCCGCCGGGGCATGCCAGGACCTCACCCCTGCAGCCAGCACCCCGCCTTCTTGCTGCAGCTCGGCAGAGCCCCACAGGCTGCTCACACCTCTGAGGTGAGGACAACACCCCTCTCACATTCGCTTGGAAACTTCAGCTGCTAAAATGCCATCTTGGAATGTCACAACCCTTTTGCCTTTTTCCACCCTGCACAAACGTCGCTGTTTCAAACAGAACAGGGACACCTCAGCTGCGTCAACCACCCCCTGGGCTGGGGTGAGTCCCCACTGCTGGTGAGTAACTCGCCTGAATCACCCGTGGGGATGCCAGCCAAAAGCTCAGAAAAGGGGTGACTCACGGGGCTGGAAAGTGGCTCCCCGCAG
>NW_010393351.1:1017-2783 GCF_000710305.1 Buceros rhinoceros silvestris | reverse complement strand
TAAAGTGGCTGCCTGCAGCCCTGCTTGACCTGCAAAGCTCCCCAGGCTGGGAGTGCTGACGCCCCTGGGTGCTGGACACCAATTCCTCACCTGGTCCCAAATGCAGCTTTAATCTTGCAAGTCCAGGAGCGTGTATTTGTCCCCCCGAGCCGGACTCCATCAATCCCAGCCTGCTGCAAAGTGCAACGCTTCCCGATGCCAGGGAGAGGGTTTCCCCTCGCCTCTGTGGCTGCTGGCACGGCCTCACAACCATCCCGAGAGCAATCACAGGGCAGGGAGCAAGCTGTAACAGCGCTGCTCGAAGGAATAACAAAATCATCCAGTGGCTGCTGAAGAACCAGCGTTTTCCCACTCGACAGCAACACACAGACCAGCTGTGGGTGCAGTTTTCTCCCAGGGAAACCCCAGTTTTCCTGGTGCCTTTCCTGGAGGCTGCTCAGGCAGTGCTGGTTCTGTAACACAGAATGAAGAAGCACAGAAACCAGTTTTCCACAATAAATTAGTGTTACTTAAAAAAAACGCTCCAGTGCGCAATCAGTATTTCCAAACAAGTGAAAAAAAAAAACTCTTTCATTAGAGGTTGGTCCGTATACAGGCATATACTAAACGGGCACTCGTACATCACCAGCACACATGCGCATTGGTGGATGAATAGATAGAAGTGCTGAGGCTTCAGCTTTGTTCTCTGTATTCCTTACGCTGTGGTTCAAGAGCACCGAAACCACGGAGGGAAGCTCTGAAGAGACCGATCCTGCCCGCCCATGGCAGCCGAGCCCAGTGCATGCCTGTGCCTGCCCGCACAGAGCCTGCCCACTCCTGTCCCCAGCCAGCCATGGGCAGGTCTGAGCAGGCAGCTGCTGTGGCCAGGGCAGCCCTGGGCAGCTCCTCGGGCTCTGCTCGTGTCCTCACCTGCCCGCTACAGCTCACTGTCAGCCGGGGGACGTGGCTCGTAGCCAGAGAAGGCAGCTGCCCACAGGATGTTGGGGAGCAACTGGAGTGGCGGGCAGGGGCTGGGGACACCCGGTGCTGCCAGCTCCAAGTCGTCCTGCCACACGGTGCTGACGCGTGGCTGTGGCTCAGTCCCACAGCCATGCTGGAGAGCAAGGACAAGCTGCCCTCCATTCTCCTCCATGCTGGCTTGCAGCTTCACGGAGCTGAGCGGTACTTGGTGCTCTGCCACGCCGAGGCTCTCCCGTAGGTCCTCCTGGCTGAAGGCTCTGCCTGGTGTGGGCAGAGGAAGGCAGCTGCCTGCTCCTAGGGCTGGGCACTGGCATTTAGAACAAAGCCGGAGGTGCAGGGAGAGCCATGTCTCAGATGTCCCATAGTCCCTCTCTCTTGTGTAGCTGTCTCCAGTCAGTCCCACCAGCAGCGGCTGCTCCAGCACAGCACCCCTGTCACGGGCCACCCCATCCTCTTCCAGCTGTGGTGAGACCCAGGAGCCCAAGGCATGCCCCAGCTGGGCATGGGTGCAGGATGGGTCCCTTTCCTGGTGGCAGTCTGGCCCAAACCCGTTGGCGCAGTAGCCGCCCATATCCTGCGAAAGGCTTTCTCTGAGGAGCAGTGGTGCTGTGGCCGTCTGCTCAGCCGCAGAGGGGAGCAGGGTCTGCAGGAGCAGGGCGAGCGAGTCCTCCTCCAGCGCCAGGGTGGGCACCCTGACAGGCACGCTCAGGTCCCTGCTCAGGACAGCCTGTTGGGAAACAAGCAGCGAAGCATCAGGCTCAGCATGCTGGAAGCTCCGACAGCTTGGGGGAGAGGAGCTGCACGTC
>NW_010393351.1:0-988 GCF_000710305.1 Buceros rhinoceros silvestris | reverse complement strand
GACGGGAACGGCCCCAGACAGCTCGTCTGCCGGGCTCACAGCCGGAGGAACACTGGCAGGGCTCTGCTCTCTACAGCAGGGACAGTCACAAAAGCTGTCAGAGGCCGGTGGAAGAGCTGTCCCCACACAGAAGCCAAGAACAGGAAAGCAAAGGGTGCTGGCACTGAGCTGGGCCAGGGCAAGTGGAGCCACCCGCCACCTCCTTTCACACTGGCACAGGGCACTTCTCCAGCTCAGCAAGCTGGTTTTGACTCCAGAGTGCTCAGAGGGCTGCTCAGCCCAGGCTGCTGCCACCCCAGCACTGGGAAACTGGCATGCAGGGGGGAGCTGGGGCTCAGGGAGAAAGGCTGTCCCGGTGGCTGGTACCTCAGGGCTCAGTCCTGCTGACCCAGAAGGTGCTTTGGCTCAGCTTGGCAGGGCTGCAGCCCGGGCAGCCTCTCTGAGCCTTGGGGCTGCGTTTATCCCAGGGGCAGAGCAGGGAGGGGCTGCATCTCACCCAGGCCAGGCTGTCCCAGGGGAACAGCTAAGCAAAAGCCAACCACCTAAAGCAGGAGGCTCCTAACACCAAGGGCCGTGCTCACAGACTACACACTGCCCGAGACACCCTCCTCCGGCATGGCCCGTGGCTGACTGATGCGTCCCACCAGAACGTACCCCACCGCGGCAAAGCCTGCAGGTACAGTGGGCTGGACTGCAGGGGAGTCACCTGGGCACCGAGACAGGTTTGGGGGTGCAAGAGCAGAGTTAAGAAGGTGCTGAGTCCCCTGTAAACGCAGGGGACCATGTCTCAGCCGTGGCACGTGTCGGCAGGAGGCTCGAGGAATGTTGTTCACTCACAAGCGCTTTTGGAAGGTGCATCTCCGAGGGGCTGGGGAAGACGTAGAGCTGGACGAAGCAGAGCCCCACCACGCTCAGCAGCAGGAAGACACCACTCAGCACGGCGAGAAGGACCCAGGAAAAGCCTGCCAGGAGGTCACAATAGGCTGAG
>NW_010393350.1:2597-3123 GCF_000710305.1 Buceros rhinoceros silvestris | reverse complement strand
TACATCCTACTGGTGACTGTAATCCCGTCACCTTGTCACCAGTGGTGGCAGTCACGTGCGTCCCCTGCAGGCCTCCCAGCTGGCCTCCCCAGGTTCTCCAGTGGTTCTCCAGTGACACCAGCAGCCTCCCACTTTGACAGCCGGTGCTGAATACCAGTTAATTATTTTTTTACAGCTGCTTCGGAGGGTAGTTCCATATGGTTGGTCTCAGTACTCGAGCGGAGAAGATGATCCAGGGAGTGAAGTAACTTCCCTGAGGCCAGAGTGAGTCAGTTGCTTTGTCAGATCTTTTGTCCTGCTAAACACAGACGTTTTTGACAGCTTTTTTTAAGCCGTAAGCTTGGCGTAAAGCTGGGTGCAGAGCGAGGCGCACACAGCCCGTGCCACACTGCACAGGCTCTGCGGAGCTGGCCCTGCCTCGGGAATCGAGGTGTGTTAGAGCAGCGTCAGCAAGGCAGCAGGTTCTGCCCGCTGTGAGCCCTTCGCAGCGAGGGGATGGTGCGCCTGACACCTCTCCGCTCATGAC
>NW_010393350.1:2080-2458 GCF_000710305.1 Buceros rhinoceros silvestris | reverse complement strand
GCCGGGCGGGGCCGGTGGCTGGCAGTGCCTGGGGCACCCTGCAGCACCCGCAGGTTGTGTGCCACCACTGCTCTGCACCGGCTGTCGTGCCATGGGGCGGAGCGGCCATGCGAGCTCTGCATCCAGGGGTTTTGGTGGCCATGTGTGGCACCCAGAACGCGTCATGGGGCAGGAGCCCAGTGCCACGTGACCACTGTGAGCGGGACACTTTATGGGACGGGTGACTCGCATGTCACTTCCCTTAGCAATGAGTCAGTGTCAAAAGGTGTCCCGAAGACGGCGCTCCGTGGGTAGGAACCAGACCGGCTGCAGGCATGTTCCCCAGGATCCGCAGCTCCGTCCTGGAGGAGAGGGGCCAGGGATTGTCTGCAGGGGCCT
>NW_010393350.1:0-1946 GCF_000710305.1 Buceros rhinoceros silvestris | reverse complement strand
GGGGCTCTTTGGGCCCCTCCCTGGGGAGGACACGCACGTCCCGCAGCACGGCGGAGGGAATGCCAGCCACGTCTCCGCAGGCACGGGGTGCTGCACGTTAGCTTCAGCTCTATCTGCCTCAGCTCTTCCAAGTCACGGAGTTTTGCAATCCCCTCTCGTCTGCTCTAAAAGGAGAAGCAAGTTCTGTATCAATAGCAACCATGAGAAGCCTGTCTAATTCTGAGTGTGTGTGTTTGAAGAGGGTGACAAAGACACTCAGCCTTGAAGGATAAGGGTGTGTGGGCAGCGAGGTTCGCTTTGCTTTTATGTTGGACACCACTCAATGCCGGGTGCCTCAGCAGCTGCATGTTTGACCCCAGGGAGTTATGACTCACGGTTTGCGAACCCCCGAGCCACCAAACCGAAGGTATGCCCCGCAAAGCAGAGCCCCCCCGAGCTGAAATTGTTCCAGGTGGGTGTTAAAGCTCCAATTACTCTGTTCTAACACTCAGGGCTGCCTGAATTCCCGGCAAATGGAGGACAGCACCTCACACTTTGTTTAGAAGAACAGGATCTCTCTGGGTTTGTCTCCTTCGGTGACGTTCTCAGCCAGCCTGTGAGCAGTCAGGGTGCAAAAGATGCATTATGCCACCTGCCCCAGCACAGGGGCAGCCTGAGGAACTGGCTCTGCCCAGTCTGCACTCTGCCCTCTGCCACATTGCTTCGGACACCGGGGTCACCCCAGCGCCAGAGCCGTGGCTGCCCCGCTGGGGGGCAGGGCAGGGGCTGAGGCTGCCTTTTACCTGCTTTCGGGTGAAGCGCAGTGGGCTGTGCCCCGCTGCCTGCCACCCCTTCTGCTGCAGCGGACCCGTTTACTGAGCAATACCTGCAACCTGGGGGACAACAAGCACTGAATCAGTTCTTAGCAGGCAGGTAAGAGCTGTGTGTGAGGAAAAGAACGACCTTTTATCCTCAAGTGTCTTTTTTTTCCCCACCATCAAGGTTTTCCTTATCAGAAAAGAGTGACCGCACTCACTGCTGCAGATCAGTGCTGCCCAGAGGGTTAACGTTCCCTCTCTTTGGGTCACCCATCAAACAGCCTGTACCGGGAAGGAAGCACCACCAGCCCTCTGGCAGGGCACGGTGGGGATTGCCTCTGGGGACGGGACGCTGCTCTGCCGCCTACACACAGGCCTGAGGTTCACCAGCAGCCAGGCTTGGGGCAGAGGTTTTGGCTGAGCCTGGCAGGGGCATGGGGACTGCCTTGGCCGCAGAGGTGTAAATCCCAGCTGGTACTTTGCACCATCCAGGCAAGTCCCTGCCTGCAGATTCCAAAATCTAGTAACCTGGTGAGGACCGTGCGTTCCCTCACAGCAAGCGCAGCACAATGACAGTGCTCCTGGGGGCAGCAGGAGGCACAGCGTGAGCTGCAAATGCCCCCCTCTCGCTGCTGGTAGCGGGATCCTCAACTTCTCTCTGTTTGTGGCAGATCCTGCAAAACTGAGGCTTTGAAACGCAGGTTTAAACCCTACATGAACAACGAGCTTCCAAGGTGAAATAAACCCAGCAACTTCTTTCCTTTCCAAAAAACAAGCTGAGGAAGAAGACGCATGCCAAGAGGATTCCACGCGAGGTGGGGACTCATCTATTGTACTGAGACGCCAGTGACGATTCCTCACTGGGCTTCGCTGACTCTGGGGACAGGACCGTGGCCCTGGGACTGTACTGTTCTGAGGTGTGTGCTGGCACCGCGTTTGCAGGACCTTGAAGGGTCGAGGAAAAATGCATTACCACTTATCTGAGAGCCTGGGCACCCCGGCACTGCCCTCCTCTCGCCTGGGAGACGTGTGCCACCTCCCCTTGTCCTGCACCCCGGGGACAAGGCCACCTCCTGCAGCAACCCCAGGAGATGCGCTCAACACCCCCGAGCCTGGCGCTCTGACAGGACGGCGATGACAGCGGGACGG
>NW_010393349.1:0-495 GCF_000710305.1 Buceros rhinoceros silvestris | reverse complement strand
AATATTTTGTTCTGCTTTGCTGGTTTTTTTTGCTCTGTTTATTGGTTTTAAGAAAGTCAAACACAAAATACTGTGTCAGGTGCTGAAATCTCTTACTCTGTGATATTTCAAAGGCCCCTCTCATGCACATCAGTGTAAGTGAACAGTCTTTTGACTTGGTCATTTTTGCATGACTATAGCCTGTTAGGGAGGGATGGAATACCTGTCTCAAAGAGGCAAGGGAATCTTTGGCAGCAGGCTGACAAACTTGGTGAGGAGGATTTTAAACTGAAGGACTTGGGGGACAGAGTCCAAGATGGCAATGCTTATGTCATCCCACCCAACTAGGGAATGAGCCAAGCCAACCACAGCAGCAACAAATGCTCCTTAGCTGCCTTCCAAGACAAGGGTCCGAAAGCTAACAATCTCAAGGGTCTGTACAACTATGGTGGGTCCTCTTGCACTCCTTCAGGGAAATCTTCTTACTCAGTTAAGTCTCTGAAATGCCTGTACACC
>NW_010393348.1:1110-2607 GCF_000710305.1 Buceros rhinoceros silvestris | reverse complement strand
CTGATGGCAAGGGCTTGTGTGCTCCTGGCTCCCCAACGGGAACCTCAGGGCATGGCATGAGGTCAGCCCCCCCGTGCCAGCCTCATGTCTTACCTGCCGTGTAACTGGTGTGCCTGCTGCATTCCTTGTACCATGCCTGGCACCCCCACAAGCAGGCCGGGCTGTAAAATAGGGGGACAAAAAGGAAGAGTAGTCTCCTTTCCACAAGGACATGGGACACAGTCCTCAATCGTAACTCAAGGAGATGCAAGTCATGTTCACGTGGGAAGTCTCTGCACGGTTCTTAGCAGAGGGGAAGAGGTCTGTAGCAACACACTAAACCAGGGAATAAACATTTTTGAAAGGAAAGGGGCAAACTCAATCCTGATCTCAACCCGGTTTGTTCAGAAGTAACTCAGCAGAACAACACAGGATTGTGCTCCTCCCTGGGACTCATGTTCTCCAGCTGGAGGGACGTGCCTCTTCACCCCCCCAGCCCTGCAGACTCCAGGCGTTTTGGGTCTGCTAAAGGCATATTTCCCCTGCACTCCCCATGTCTGTGGGACCCGGGATCTCCTATGGCAGGAGAGGCCTCCTGTCTCCCCCCAGGCCAAAATGCTGCAGGGAGAGGAGAGCTGGAGCCACTAGGCAGCTGGAGGGGTTGGCTGTGGGACACTGGTCCTCACCTTGGTGTCCTTCTGCAGGTCCTCCTCCAGCGGGATGCCCAGGGGAGCCACCTCGCGGAAGTCGATCACCCAGCTCCTGTTCTTCCGGATGTCGTGGACCAGCATCACACCACCCCTGCAGCAAGACAGGGGTCACGGCACAGGCTGTCCCTCCAACAGCTGATGCCATAAAGCCAAAATGAAGAGCACAGTTACCACTGGGGCCAGGGCCAGTCCCGGCCTGATGGGGCCAACGCAGTGGGTCACCAGCCTCATCAGTGACCTGGGGCTGGGCAACGGTGCAGGGGAATGCTGCTGCCCTTCCCAGAGCAGTTCAGGATGACCAAGGCAGGGCCGGAGCAGGACACAGGCAGCCCCTGTGCTGAGCCTGCAGCAAGGTTGGATCAGTCCCTGTCAGCCTGGCCACGATGCTGCTGGCTCTGTTCCACTGCCAGGCTGGGACTACCTGGGATTTTCTTTCTAATCCGAGCAGTTTTGCAGCAAAACAGGTTTTTGCTAACAATGGCAATCCTGGCACAGCCTGGAGAAGCTATTGGGTGGCGATGATTTATGCAATGCTCCCAAGACCTCCTGCAGAGCTGACAGCCCCAAGCTCATGCGGTTGCCACCCTGGGGAAGAGGGCTGGGAGGCCACCCCTGGCCACCGTGCCTCCCAGGCTTCTGCCTGGAAGAAGACCTGCCTGGAGTCAGGCTCGCTCTTCACGTGGTGCAGCAGGAGCAGAACTTTAGAGCGAAGCACTCAACCTCTGAAAGCACTGGGACTGAGCCCAGGCTGATGCAAGCTCCTGGCACACTCGCAGAGGGGCTTGGCCGCCTGTGGGCACATTTTTAC
>NW_010393348.1:0-1025 GCF_000710305.1 Buceros rhinoceros silvestris | reverse complement strand
GGGTCACTTTTTCAAGCCTCTTGAGCCTGAAGCTTGGACTTTCCAGGCAGCCACAATGACAAATGCAGCTTTTCGCTCCCTGGGGGTTTCTGTCCATTGCTGTCAAGTTGGACATGGACATGGACACGTCCACCTCCTGAGATCAAAGACCTGCTACCATGTGCTGGGACTTGGGCTACCACAAAGGCACATCTCAGCTGGTGGGGAAACCGCCTGCTTGAGGACAACCGCAGATGACAGCACGAGGGGGAGTGATCCACACTTACCCACCAATCCCTGACGTGTGGGGGTTGACGATTCCAGCACAAAAGGCTGAGGCAATGGCCGCATCCACCGAGGAGCCCTGCTTGTCGAGCACCTCTATGCCCAGCGCTGTGCAGCGGGCAGCATCTGTTACCACGGCACCGCGGTGGAAGATCTGCCGGGAGAGGAGAGCAGTTGTGCCCAGGAAGGGGTGCTGGGGCTGCCCACATCTTTGCCCAGCTCTGTAGGACCTGAAGCCTGAGGCCAGCATCAAGTCTGAGACAGATCTGCATTTTCAGGTGCCTCCAAATGCTGGTGGGAGTAACACGTCCATTGGCATGTTCCTGCACGAGGGCAGCTGCGGCCACTCTGCATGGAGCCATGGCCATCACCTCAGCCACCTTTCAACAGCAGGTAAGCTAAGCTGGTGGGTCACATCTCCGCCCGTCCTCCACAACCCCAGAGCAGGGTCAGACTAGCCCTCAGCAGCAGTGGGTGACAGGGTGATGTCACTGTGCTGCGATGTGGCCACTGAAAGGGGAACACAGCTGCAAAGAATGCAGCAGCCCCCAGGCCACAGCTCATTCTCACTCTTCCCTGGTGCCAGCGCTAACACAGCCAAAGGGGTTTTAAAGCGTTGTCCTTAACCCTATGGTACGAATTGCAGCATGGCAGCATGAGCCAGAACGGCCCTGGGAAGCAGGAAGATGGCTGGGCCGCGGCAGGCTGGCGGGCAGGACTGGCCCTTCCAGCAGTGCCACAGACAGGGCTGCGTGGCACAG
>NW_010393347.1:0-553 GCF_000710305.1 Buceros rhinoceros silvestris | reverse complement strand
CCCAGGTTTTGCGGGGAGTGCCTGCAGCCCTCCCTCCAAGTGCCATCCCCACTCTGCCCGCTCTGCCGCGTCCCCTTCGACCCCAAGAAGGTGGAGAAGGCTTCCAGCGTGGAGAAACAGCTGGCGGCCTACAAGGCTCCCTGCAGAGGCTGCAGCAAGAAGGTGAAGCTCCAGCTGGGGCGGGAGGAAGGCAGTGAGGTGTGGGGTGTCCTGCGTGTCACGGTTAGCACTGTGAGCCGGGCGAGCGGAGCTGTGCGGCGGGGGAGGCGCCCGCTGAGCTGCCTTTGTCAGCAGGCCGGAGCTATTGTTAGGCATGTCCGGGGGGTACCGGGTACAGCACGGGGAAGTGCCGTGGTGGTACCAGGGGGTTACCGAGGGTGACACCGGGATGGTATTGGGGAGGTACCAGAGGCATCACCGGGGGTGGCACTGGGGAGCAGCACCAGTGGACGCTCGGGGCCAGCACCAAGGGAGTACCGGAGGTACACCTGATGCGTGGAGAAACTCCGCAATCGAAACTGGTTGTGGAGCAGGTCTGTTTATTGTGATTTCA
>NW_010393346.1:0-12393 GCF_000710305.1 Buceros rhinoceros silvestris | reverse complement strand
AGGCAGAGGCCCTTCTACCCAGGGGTTACTCTTTACAGCAGCCTTCCCCATGACTTGAGCAAAGATCACCCATTTGGATGTGCAGCTATTGGCAGCCTCCAGGCTCAGCGCACAACTCTCCCTGTCCTACAGGGATGGGTCCTGCTGCTCACGTTGTAAGGGTGAACTGTGGACCATTAAAGCTCTCATGAGAGAAGTCTGCTCTGCTTCATTGCAATCACTTTACGTAGTCCTTTAGGAAAGATTTAAAGTCATCTGGAGAGCAAATCTAGCAGGAAGGTATGTCAGATGTAGACATCTCCAGTGCTTTCGGGCAATTCGTGTCAGAGCTACCTTTGGCAAATCTCATTCTCGCATCCTTACCTCTGGATTTTTGCCTGGAATGAGACATTGGGGGAAACATGGTGGATAGAAAAAGTCAAAACACTGCATTGCTCCCAGCTGGGCTGTACCAAGGAGTGCTTGCATTTGGAGGATTAACTGGGGAAACCTGTTAATTAGAGCTGCGAGAAAGAAAAGGAAAGGGTGTTGAGGTGGTAGGATAGCACAGGTCGGACAAGGCAACTGCCTTAGAAGAAACATCTCCTAAAAGCAGGAGTTTGTCTACTGAGATGGGGTTGGATTAGAAATACCCTGGTGCCCATCATCATGCTGTGGTTTGGAGGAAATGTTGGTCACTGAGGAGGAGCCATGTGTAAGGATGAAGAGGCAGAGTCTGATTATGTTTTGGCTGGAATCTACTTTTTCATGGCACTGAGGAAGATGTAGAAACTTTGACGGTGTTAGACATCGCGGTCAGATATTTTAATAGTGTATTGTTCTCTTGTCTCCTTTCCTGCTCCTCAAACAGGATGCATCGAATGATGAAAGAAGAATCAAGTTTCAGGGCAAGCAGCCTAGAAAATGTGGCACAGGACCCAAGCAAGGAAAAGCTGCACATGAAGCTCTGCAGTGGGTCCTGCCATGCTGAGCAAATCCTGCAGACACTGAACTCCTACCGGCAAAGCGGCATCTTCACTGATGTGGTGCTATTAATTGATGGACAAGAATTCCCCTGTCACCGTGCCACTTTGTCAGCCAACAGCACTTATTTCCGGGCCATGTTCGGTGGCAGTCTCAAGGAAGGCCACCAGGATATCATTAACATCCAGAAGATATCTGCTTCCACTATGTCCCTCCTCCTTGATTATATGTACGGGGGGAACATCGTCATTCAGGAGGACAATGTTGAAGGCATCTTGGAACTGTCTGACTTGCTGCAGATCTCCAAGCTCAGAGATGCTTGTGTCACTTTCCTTGAACGTCAGCTTCACCCATGCAATTGTTTAGGCATCATGAAGTTTGCTGATTCATTCTCCATTGCATCTCTGACAGAGAAGAGCAAAAGGTTCATGCTGGAATGTTTCGTGGAGGTGTCTTGTCATGAGGAGTTTCTGGAAATGGGTGTGAAGGAGCTGGTGGAATATCTGTCTGATGAGCAGCTGGTGGTCCCCAAGGAGGAAGTGGTCTTTGAAGCAGTCATGCGCTGGGTACGGCATGATGTATCTGCCAGGAAAGGAGCCTTGAAGAACCTCCTTGAGCATGTGCGTCTGCCCCTGCTCGACCCCACCTACTTCCTGGAGAAGGTAGAAATGGATGAACTCATCCAGGACTCAAAGGAGTGCATTCCTCTACTGCACGAGGCTCGCAAGTACTACATCCTTGGGAACGAGGTCAGCTCTTTGCGATCAAGGCCCAGAAGGTAAAACACGGTGTTTTCTACCCTGGGCCAGCATAGCCTAAGCTAGTGGATCTTGAAGATTGAGGGGAGTTCTTGAGTGTTTGTAGCTCTTTATTTCTATCTGCTTTGACCAATGAGTAGAGCACTGGGTTGAGATCTGTTTTCCATCCCCAGCTCTGCCACTGATCTGCTCTCATTTCACCTCCTTTGGTCTCTCTCCCACCTTCTCCAGGCTGTCTGTTAGCAGGAAGGCTTGAACCAGTTGCAGTGCTCCTGGCCATCAGCGTGGTGCCTGGCTCAAAGGCATTGCTGCAGGGTCAGGAATTAATGTCCGGGGGAAAATAAAAAGCTGGTACTGGCAAGGTGGCTGCCCAGGCATCCCCAGATTTATTTTTTTTTCTTTTTTTCTTTACATTGATTTACTGATGAACAGCAAGAAGATAAAGAGGTCCTGGCCCAGGCAGCTGCTGGTGTAAAGTGGAGGAGGCAAAGAAAAAGTGATTTCTGGGGTTGTGTGTATTTGGAAATCAACACCTTTTCTGTGACTGTGAAGTTTGGATTTGACCAGCCACATTTAAGTCCCTGCAGTTCCTTCATGGTGCCGCAGGTCCCTTAGGGTGCACTGGGGGATGTCTCTGCTCTGGGGTGGATTGCCATATCAAACCAACTTGGTTTGCAACGCTCTCCATCATTTCTCAGAGGACACCGATGACCATGGGGCTGCAGGGCCAGGTTCTTGTGCTTTCCTGCTCTTCAGCCCAAGGAGTGTAGGTTTTTTGCCACTCAGTGGAGCATTGTGGGCAGAAGGATGGATTTTGCCCCAGTACATCTTGGAAGCCCCAGCCTGGCATTTAGGGCATGTTTCTATCAGGTGGAAGAGATGGTTTGACATATCTTCTCAGCGCTGAATACCACAACAGGCTGTTATATACAGAACTGATCAACAACAGGCTCTGTGGTGACCTCCTCAAGGATGCAAACAGCTAAAATTCACTGGGGATGAATCTCACCCCCCATCATCCATATTTTACTTCCTCCTTGTATAGCTTTGGTCTTAAGTGAATGGTCTCAGCCTGCCCAAACCATGGCAGAGCTGGGGATTGAACCAAGTCTTTCAAATCCTCTTTCACCTTCCTCCTTCCTCTCCCCTCCCCTCTTGCAGAGCTGTTCCTCTCTTGCCTCCTACTAGTTGGCAGGATTTTCCTTCCCCTGCTGTCTGTCTTGTCTGCTCGCTGCTATTAGGGCCGGAGAGAGAGAGAGAGAGATTTCCTGGAAACACTTCTCTCTCCAGGCAGAGAGCTTGCTGCAGGCAGGCTGCCAGTAACGTCTTTCCACACTCGTGGCTGTGCCTTGAGGATTATTAGGTTTGATTGTGCTGGAAGGGGGAGGGTGAGTGGCAGGAGGCAATTTCACGAGGGACTTTTGAAGGTCATGCCCATTTCCTCTCCCTATGCAGGAAGTTTGGACTCCTTCCCACACACGCTGGGAGTTGCCTTTGATTTGATCATGCAGGCAAAAGGGGAGGTGAAATGATTTGCCCAGAAAATCAGTAGCCGATGCAGTGGAGGACCTTGCCCCGTGTATGGGACTGCGCTGGCAATGTCCTAGATGGGATGGGAGGGATAATGGAAAGCAGTAGCCTGGGCCAGGCACTCTACCCATGCCTTTCATGGTCTAGGTTCATGGAGCTGGCAGAAGTCATCGTCGTCATTGGGGGCTGTGATAAAAAAGGCCTTCTGAAGCTGCCCTTCACGGACCTCTACCACCCAAAGCGCAGGCAGTGGACAGCCCTTTCCAGCCTGCCTGGCTACACCAAGTCAGAGTTTGCTGCCTGCACACTGAAGAATGATGTGTACATATCAGGTGAGGTTCCCTGGACCAGATGGTCCCTTCCTGGTTGCAAAGAACAGCAAGACCTCTGCTTGGACAGCTACTCCTTAGGCCAATTCACTAGGGCTCATTCACAAGCCTTCCAGCTTTGGAGCAAAGTCACTTTTTTGTGAAGTTTATCCTTGGGTGGTTTGGATTTTGCTGTGCTGAGGAACAATTTCACCTTTGAGGGGGAGGATGACTGTATTAAACCTTTCTCTCCTGTTGGGCATCTCTCAGAAGTGTTCAGCTGTGGAATGAGCTGGTGTTAGTGTGTGTTGTCAGGGTTTCCTAAAACATCAGAGTCTCCTGTCTGTCCCTCACTTAAAATATTATGCCTGTGTTCTATATAAGGGATGGAGGAGTATAACAAGTGCTTTCAGGTCCAGGCAGTATCTCCCTTGGGAAGCTGAGTTTACATGTCCATAGGCCAGAATACAGTTACTGGGATAAGTTGCTCCATTGCCTGGAGGAACTATGTAATGTTGTGGTGTAGTCCTTGGGATCCCACCAGCCTTCCATCCCTCTGTTTTTCAGGAGGACATATCAGCAGCAATGATGTTTGGGTGCTGAGCTCCCAGCTGAATGTCTGGATCAAAGTCGCTTGCCTGCAGAAAGGCCGATGGAGGCACAAAATGGCAACACTTCAGGGCAAGGTAGGCAGTGGCCTGAATTTTGGAAGAAGCCACGTGGAGCACTGTCCCCCACTTGTCCTGCTGCTCAATACAGTGAGAAACTATTTGTGTGTTTGTCTTCTGAGTCATTTAGAGATGGTTTTGATGGGAGAACCACAAGGACGTAACCAAGATATCATTGTTTCAGTTGGGTGTGTGTTGTCACCCGAAACAGTCACAAAAGAAGTTGTAGCAATAAGATCTACCATGGGGTGGTGTAAGGCTTGTACAGATAGATGTGCTAAATCTTTGGGTGAAAGCTATACAGTGTGGGGTGTTCCATAAATAGTTGGGTTGGGACCTTTAAAGGCCATCTAGTCCAACCCCAAGGTTCTACTGTGGCTTGCTGTCTGTCCTTCTGGCCAAGTCCTAGCCCCCACCCCACCCCCTGCCTTCATGTACACCGTGACAGCATAGCCCATTAGGTGAGTCCAGGAGTTTCTAATCGTCTTGCTTTGCTCTTTTTGAGGCAGATCTACGCTGTGGGAGGCTTTGATGGTTTTTACCGCCTCTCCAGCGTGGAGTGCTATGACACCTTCTCCAACAGCTGGTCAACCTTGACCCCTATGCCTCAAGCTGTGAGCTCAGCGGCTGTGGTCTCCTGCCTGAACAAGCTCTACGTGCTGGGCGGTGCTGTGGATGACACCACTAACACTGACAAGGTATTGCTGGGGCATCAAGCATGGACATAGACCTAAATAAGAAGGTTTGCCAATGAAGTGGGAGGGGAATGGGGTTGCCCTTAGGCTACAAGGGTGCCTATTTATGAAGACTAATGAAGACTCCCTTATAAAAAGATGAGAAGTCATGCATTTAACTGGAAGCCAATGAGATTTAGTGACCAGAGGGAGAAGGTGTCAGGATCTGTCAGTATGTTAGACGTGGTTTCCGTAGAGCAAGTTCTGCTCTGAAGCTGCTTGTGATGTGCTGAGCCTGACAGTGCCCTGTTCCTAGTCAGCCCTGAGTCACCACAGGAACAAATGTCAGTCCCTGTGGACATTCACTTCAGATAAGTGGCATCAGTAGTAGCTGCCTCTGCAAACCAGACATAATGATTCTGGTCTCCTGAGCTACAGGAAGAGCCATTAGTGCTTCTCAGCTTCATCTCAACATTTAACCATGTGCTGTCTGGGTTCAGGACAGGCACGCTGGGGGCTTGTAGTTTGTCTGGGAGACTTGAATGAAAGGAGGGAATGCTAGAACCCCTCAACCATTTGCTTGTTGCACTGGTGCCTGGGTGTTAAAGCTCCCATCTGTGTTTCTGTCCCCATGCACTTTTATATCTAGAGAATAGCAGCTTCACCCAAGCAGGCAGATGTGGTAGCTGTGTATTTCCTCCCAGGTCCAGTGTTACGATCCAGAGGACAACAAGTGGACGCTCTTGTCTCCTACCCCTTTCTACCAGAGGTGCATCAGTGCTGTCTGCTTGGACAACGTCATTTATGTTGTAGGTGGGCTCCTCAGTAAAATCTTCAGCTATGATCCAAGGAACGACAGCTGGCGAGAAGTTGCCACCCTCCCTGGGCCTCTGGTAAGGAAAAGGTTTAAGAAAGAAGCTCTGGGCCTTCTGTGCTTTGTGGAGATTGAAGGCAAGGGAAATATATTGTGGGTTTGGCTCTGAGCATGTGAATGTGACCTCTGTAGAGCAACTTGAACATATATGTACTCGCTGTCAGCGTCCCTACTGCTTGAAGAGTGTCTCTGCTACAGCAAACCCAAGTTTCCTTGCTGAAGCTGGGTCTGCAGAGGATGTATACAGTGAAACCATTGGTATTGAGGAACAGTTCTCCACACTATGTGTTTCAGGGCGAGGGTTACTCTGGCTCTAGTCTGGTCTGTGGACTGAACATGGACTAGTGGTGGTTCTGTATCTTGGTTTAGTGACATCACAGTTTTGCACTCCAAAGTCTTGCTGCAGTGTGAGCCATGGCAGAGTGATGAGAAATGATGGGATGCATCTCATCCCATCTGAATTAAAACTTTCATGTCAGAGCACCCTTAAAAGTGGCTTTCACAGTGAGGTGCTCTCTGGGTCTCTGGTGTCTTGGTGTGCTTGTGAGTCTGGGGGACTGTCAGAAACAGCAACGGTCCCATCAATGGCTTGAGGCATTTCAAGTGCTTAAACTCTTACTGAAACAGTAAGATTGTAGCACCCCAAAAGTCAGAAATCACTTACCTGCTTTCCCTCCCTTCTGCGTAGCAACCTCCCTCCTCAGCCCCATTGCCTAAAGCTGGAGGCTTTCTCCTCAGCTCTTGGGTTTCATTCTGCTTTCCAGGAGAGCTGTGGCCTGACGGTGTGTGGAGGGAAGATTTACATCCTGGGTGGAAGAGATGAAAATGGAGAAGGCACGGACAAAGCATTCACTTTCGACCCTGTAACGGGGAGTGTGGAGCAGCAGCCACCACTGCAGCGCTGCACCAGTTATCATGGCTGCGTGACCATACTGCAGCGCATGAATAGATGACCATGGGGCTCCAGCTGCGTCCACCTCCCACCCAGAGTGTCCCCTTGAGACAGAGGCCACCCAGCACGTGGATAGACATCTCACCTTTGTGTGGAGAAAGGCAATACAAGCCACTGAAGAAGATGTACTCTAGCCAGCCCTGTTTTTCCTGGCCTGATGATGCCAATGGCTTTGATGTTGATCTAGGTGAGGATGGAAGGGTGCTGGGCTGTGTGGAGCTCCATCACAGACCTTGCCACAATAGGATTCAAATATCCTTGCAGCCTCTGGAACTACTGAATTTGACCTTTACTTAGGTTATCCTGGCTGTAGGTTATAGTTTTCTGTTACGATGGCAACAGAGGCTCACTGACCTGCAAGGACTTGTATTGGATGTTTTCTGATGCCCAAGACTGTTGCAGTAACAATGACAGTTACAGGATCCAATTCTTTAGCTAAAGCTATCAGATACTTGTGCATTTATTTCTGCAGACCTTTGTGTCAAACCCCAGCAGTGACCCAAATGGTCATTAACGTCTATGAGCAGTTAGTCCCATTACAGCAGACAGCTGAGACTGAGACCTCAGAGCTGATAACCCAAGAAAATGTCTCCACTAAATCCCCAAAGGCCGGCTTAAATAGTCCAAGCTCTGACTCCATTCTGCACGTGCTGTGTGAGGGTCTATTCTCCTAAAGCAGAGTGCTGTCTCCTTTCATATACATTTTGGGTTGGCCTGCTGTCTCACTGTGTGTTTTTCATTGAGAGGACAAGTGAACTGTGTAGCCAAGAGTTCCTTCTTCATAGAGCAGAGGTAGGGGAAATATTAACAAGTAGGAATTTAACATTAAGACCTGAAGCATGGTAGCCACAGAATCATCCCTGGCTCGCTTTGGCTCTGGAGGATGCTGGCAAGTATTAAAATAAACTCAATATTTAACAGGTTTGATACAGAGTCCCTGGGAGCCCCAATGTGTAGCTCATTTGGAGGGCAAGCGTTCTATTACACGCACTGCGTTGCTCCAAGTCAGTTGGTCTAGAGATGACCCTGAGTTTGATTTGGTAGAATAGCCATAGTTTTTGCTGTCAGTGTCTTTAGTCCATGCCAGAACTGGTAATTTCTGATGACTCCATGTAAATGTTCATGTTGTTCAATTAGAGACTTAATTTCAGCCGAATGTAAGTGGGGTCTTTTAAAAACTCCCATTATTTGTATGCTGCAGAGTGTACAAACGGCACGCAAACAGCAGCCGTGTTCTCTGCACCTTCCTTTCCTCACCCCCATGATGACTTCTTCCTGAAGTAGAGGAAATGACTGTGTCCGCTGATGCGGATGCTCCCTTTTCCAGGGCCTTCTGATAGTCTTAAACCTTCTGGTTTTGCCTGCTTTCCCCATATAGTTGGTTTTTATCTGGTTCTCTTTAGTACTTCTGTTTTCTGTCAACTCTGAGAAGCTTACCTCTTCTTCATGACATTATGAGACTTATCTGCAAAGCATGGCAAAAAGAATCCCTGCTGAAGAACCAAAACTGGTTGTAACCGGGGCTGATCTCATCTTCTCATTAGGAAGTGTGGGCTCTTCCACTGCCCAAGTGATGACCGAGGTGTTTCATTGCATGAAATGGACCTTACGCTCCTCCTTGTCACATCTGGAAAGTCTCAAGGCCACCATAGCCATTTTGTTCATCAAGATTGGCACTACATGAACGTTCTTAGCCTCAAACTCTCCTTAAGGCCTTTGTGCGTGGCTTAACCCTTTTATCAAACCACGATCATCACAACATGTCCTTTAAGCAATATAAAGGACATTCAATGCTGGTGTAGGTTATTCCCATCAGGAGATAAAAGGAAATTCATGCTGATAAGAGGCAATTTTATTTGCAATCAAATTGCATCCACAGTTGGGTCTTTAATGGGAATGGAGATTTCAGGAGAGACTGACACTTTTCCTTCAGTTAGTTAAATTGGCATGAAAGCAAACAGGAGCACATTAACCCGTGTTGTGATAGTCTTCAGGGCTGGAGGGACCTTTATCCCCCTATAGCCTGATTTCCTGAGGACCACAAATCACAGTCCATCTCTCCTCCCCAGTTTGGCCTCTCTTACTGTTCCCCCTGTGCCTTAAGCAATTCAGAGCTTTGGTATGGGCACCCCTTTAAGGTGTGTGGCTTGGGACCCTGTATCTCCACCTCACCCCGTGATTCATATGACCAAGGAGGTTCTTAATTCTCCACAGACTGTCCCATTAGCCTGTCCCTCTGTCTTCATCTGCACTTTGAAAAACGCTGGTGATGTTTCCAGAGAATGAGTGCACTCAGAGCTTAGGAGGATGTGCATTGAGCCAAGTCTGCTCAGCGGAGGATGGTGACCACCATGAGGACTCGGGCTTTATAAAAGGCATGGTCCTTGTGTCAAATTTCTGCCTCGCCTAAGGTGTATAGAATAGGGCTGTGGACACAGATATATCTTGCTTGGCTGCTGGTAGATCTTTGTTCTCTTGTTCTTGAAAAGAGCACAATAATACATAGAATCATAGAATGCTTTGGCTTGGAAGGGACCTTTAAAGGTCATCTAGTCCAACCCCTAATATTTGGACATAGAAATAGCTTTGATAGGAAAAATGAAGAGTTTTCCAGTTGCACTTACAACTTCTCTTTCCACAGTCTTTGCTGATTTTCCTAATTGCTCCTGGGAGTCTCCTGCTGTACTTTGCACCTTATTTCTGTAGAAGTAAGCACGCTTGAAAGGGTAGAAGATACTCTCATCATCTTTCCCATATGTGGAGTGTTGCAATAGGTGTAACATGGTGGTGGAAGTTGTGGCATAGATATTAAAGTATTTGCCTTGTTCTCGGACCTGATGTTCATTGTTCCACTGAAATGTGTTTGTATTTTGCAGGAGCTGTGAGCTGTGGGCATGCAGGGGAGGGTTAGGGAAGGAATTTGACTTGGTTTTATTTAGAAATAAATATTCACTTTTACTCCTAAGGGCTTTTGCTGCAGGAATTTCATTTGTGTGTTGTATCATGGCATAAAAATATATTGTGGATGCAGGATGAGAGGAGCTTTGGGAGCACCATGCTTGAAGTGCCCTAGCCTGTGTCTGGGATACCTGGATTCTCAGTCTAAGCAAGTAAGAAGTTCAAGGTGTTGCATTCGTCTGCAGAGAATTTTATCTTTATTATAAAGAATCATGGCCAAGTCAGTGTAGAAGTGTTTGAATCATTCAAACTCAGCTGAAGGATGGGGAAAATTTTACTGGTATTTTGGCATGATGGAAAGAGTATTTTCAGGAAAAAAAATATTTGTCTTGACTGATTCTTGCTTTTCCTTGGGGTGGCAGAACACAAAGCATGAAACCATCTGCCACCACAACCTTCAGCTTCTGAGAAGACTTTTCTCAGACCACATGTAAAGCTCCTCCTTGATGTGTTTACAGTGACACACAAGCTGGCTGTGAGACCTCTGTATAGCAAAAGTTGTAGAAGGAAGTAGTGGCATCTGCAAAGCATGTGCGATAGTTTCAGCTTTATGTATTTATACTTTTAAAAACAAAATAAATCACTTTTTGCACTCCAAAATGGTGACAGTGGATCACTTCCAAGTAGTACTGAAGCCATGCCGTCCTCCCTCAATTCTTTTGGTTTTCCTGCTGCCTATCTCAGCAGTTGTGTTACTTTGGTTCTATTTGTGTTTTGGATGGGAGCCAGAGGGAAGAAAAAGCTTTTTTGTGAACAAATCACATGGATGGTGTAGACAGCAAGACCTTCAGGGACCGATAACATTCATCCATGACACACAAACTACAAGAATTATAAATAACCTGGAAGACAGGACTACAGTGGAAAGCAAGGTGAGCTGCTTGGGAGTCTTTGCTACCCAAGAAAAAAATGCCTTTTGGTACCAAGTTTTGATGTCCTGAGTGTCATGTAGGTACCTTCACAGTCACTGCTGGGTCCTTCAGCTCCCCAGCAAGAAAAACCTGATCATGGGAGGATCAAGCCATGTAAATGTAAACAAGTGTTTATATACCGAAGCTCAGGTTCATAAGCTTCAGCTTTCACCCATCAGAAAGTTAATGTACTCCTCAAAGGTAGAAACTGGCACCTTCTCCAAAGTCACTAGGAAAAAGGGCCCCTCTAAAGAGTCAAGCCTCTTGCCTTATATGCGTCTTTTGGAGCAAGATGAGCTGGAGCTGCCCTTTACTCTCAGTGGACTGGAGAAAGACCTTGATGACTACTTTGAAGGAGCTACCTAACCTTTCAGTGGAAAAGTCTTCCTTTAGGAGGAAGCCTCTTTCCTACCCTGCAAATCCTTTACATCAAGACTAGATGTATTTTTGAAAGAGATGTTTAAGTTCTGCCCAAATTATCATGCTTTTGGGAAATGTGATAAATAAAGGAGGAATTATAGCGCTTATCTCGAAGAAAGTCTGAGCCTGCTGTTGCATGGTCTGAAACCATCTGTCTCCAGCTCTGGTCTACTGTGGCATCAGGGAGAAGTCACCAGTTGGTACTTTGGCAGGTGGTAAGAGCCATCAGTGCTTCACGGTGGGCACCTTGGGGGATGTTTTTCACCACCCGATGCTCTCTACATAATGCAAGGCTGAGGCAGCTGCATTCGGGCAAAGCTTTCTCATGGAAGCTTGCTCATGAGAGATGACAACAGCTCCCCACTTCTTTTCCACAGAATGGGGCTGAGCTAAGCCCGCCACTGACTTCCACAGACCCACAGAGAGACCACCTCTAAGAGTGCTGTTGATTTGCCATCTATCTGTGACATAGTCATTGGTTGCAGAAACTATTTCATCCTCTCACTCCCCATGTTGCCCTTTCACCTCCCTGAAGCCCAAACCTTCCTGCTTTAGTTTTGTCTTGTCACATACATGTTTGGCCTCCAGAGATATTTTGTTTGCCCCATGACATTCCCCTGGTCTGGGCTGTTTTGCCCACTCCTATTTCTCCTTTCCTGACTGCTTCAGGCCTTATGCATATCCTGTTCCTAATGAATCCAGCTTGTTTGCTCACATGTTAATTGTTGTTTTTAATGCACAGAGCTGAAGAACCACCTCTCCATTACAACTGTGCTTGAGCCCCTGGAGATGTCGAAGCTGTCTTTGCATTCAGCCATCCAGCTGGCAGGAGATGATAGCGCAGTGGGGCAGGAGAGCAGTGCGCAGGGATGCAAGTCCCATCTGAAAGGATGAGGTAGTGCTGATTAACTCAGATTAAGGGTCACAACAGCCAGCTGGGAACTGGTGGACAGAGATAATGGCCGTTTCAATGGCTGTCTCTAGCTTTAAATATTCCTGCAAGAAAGAAGGGGGGGGTGGGCACCATGACAGATTTATTGCAAGGTTGATGTGACCAGATTTATTTCCTATTAAATGCAAATAATGGTAGGACCAGCAGGGTCATTCAAACCCAGTGCCTGGCTTCAAAGTCCCACTTCATATGGAATAAGATGTTTACCAGTTTGTAGTGATAAGGATTAAATCCTGGGTTTAGAACTTACGTGCACACACTGCAGCTCATTATGGGTGCAAGCACTGGGTTTTGTGCATGGAATCATAGGACCGTAGAGCGTTCTGGGTTGGAAGGGACATACAGTCCATATCCCCTGCAGTGAACAGGGACATCTGCAACTAGAGCAAGTTGTTCACCTCTCTGGGCAACCTGGGCCAGGGTCT
>NW_010393345.1:0-396 GCF_000710305.1 Buceros rhinoceros silvestris | reverse complement strand
TGTTCTCCTTCCCAGAAGCTTGGGAGAACCACAGCTCTCTGGGAAGAAGAAAGCCAGACAATATGAGAGCATCCGGTTCCTCCATGTTGAACCCAAGACATTCAGCCTCTAAAAAAGCTTTTTAAGAAGCAAATGAAATCAGAGGCCTCAACACTTAGTGTTGAGACTAGGGTCAAAACCAATAACTAGTCTGCAACACCAGGAGGTCCTCAAAAAGATATCTATCATGCATGAGCTAAAAGAATTTCTTAAGTAAGAAATCCAGTCACATCGTGAAGTGCCTCTGTGATGTACCTAGGCCAAACTCCATGTGCACCTGCCTGTTAGCTCTCAAAAACTAGACCTGAATTCTTTGCAGCTCTGCTGCTCCTTTCACAGAATCACAGAATCACAGAA
>NW_010393344.1:17897-20101 GCF_000710305.1 Buceros rhinoceros silvestris | reverse complement strand
GAACGCGCCTCTCGGTTTTGTCACCGTGCGGTTCACGCTGCGCTACCAGCCCGCAGCGGGGCTGAAGTGCTTGATGCCACGGTTGTATTTCAAACGCGTTTCCCTTACCCCAGCAGAACAAACCTCTTTTTTTCTCGAATCCGCTGCCGCCAGTACCCACGTTTTTCCCCGCCAGTGACTTAGTGTGCTGCTTGGCCTCTGAGTGATCTTTGCCGTGTCCCAGTCACATCGCTGCAGCACGATGTATTTTTTTTATCAGCATGTATGATCGTTTTATGTAATTCCTCACCCACAACTGCATTGTACGTTATTCTTTACCAGATGTATAGGGAGTGAAGTGTTGGGCATGGTGGTTTTCCAGGGGTGTGTCCTTTCCTTTTTCTGTATCTGTATGTATAATAATGTATATTTGTACACATGCATCTCATCAGATCAGATTGTTTAGGATTTCTTTGTCTGCTCTGACTTTGCGGTTTGAACATGGATTTTTTTTTTGTTATTTTTTCTTTTGCAAATATCAGGACCGTGGTGCTCAAGGGGAGCTCTATTTCTGTTTTAAGGGGCGTAATTGGGAATTACAGCCAGTATTGATTAAAGCTGAAGCGTGCAGAAGAAAGGGAAGTGACTCACACTTTGTCCTCTCCCCATCCAAAATTAGTACAGCTGGAAGTATCTTAAAAAGGCATATCTTCATCTAAACTTGGTTTTCTTTTTTTTTTCCTCTGTGTGTGTGTTTGAGATGGTTTGAGCAATTGAAATAGCACACCTAAGAAAAATCCATTTTTCTTGGCACAGGCATTGCTTTTGAGATATGCTTTCTGAACCGTGAGTTCTGGGACTGTTTAAATCTGAATAACAGGTTCTCATTGAAATTAGAAATGAAGTAAAGCAACTGACATAGATTTTTTAACATGGAAACGTTGACGGTATAATCTTGATCCTCAGTTGTGGTCATGAAGTGATATTTTGTATTTAATCTATAGAGAAGTGTCAGTGAAATGCCACAGCAAATGTTCTTGTTCTTTTTGCTGAAGAGGGATGTATGTATACTAAGGAGGAAAAGATGTAAATTAGTCTTTTTCTTTTATGTATATACACCCACATATACTCTTCCATGGGTATGTGTTAGGTACCTTTATAGTATTTACAAATATAAGTCTTGCATATATATACTTATATATATGCTTATATATGCATGTGTATATATACACAAGTATATATATACACACGTACATGATCCTGTGCTGATGTAACAAAGAAAGTTGGGAGCTGTAACCAAAACAGGTTGCAGTAGTTAGCCTTAGGTGCATATTCTAGTCGAGCATGTCAATGGCTCAAAGAAGTTGCTGAGCACATCCCCTACAGCTTTGCAGCATCAGGGTCCAGCTGTATAATCATTGGTTGAATACAAACTTCTATAAGCTAAAGAGCATCCATAAGCCTTTCTGTATTTCCTCCTACTGTTTTACAGCTGGTCTGAGTATTTTTTTTTTTCTTAATGGTCACACAATTATGAGTGGTTGAAATGAAGCTTGTTCTTGCTATTTTTTTCTTTTTATTGGAAATCAATGAGAGAGAGAGAGAGACCACTTCTAAATTAGGTCTGTGTATCTGTGCTATAAATAAGCTTACTAAGTCCTTTGCCTTTCTGCAGACAAATGGAAATGTAGATGGCTCCTAAATTAAGTGTGTTTTGAACCTAATGATCTTCTGATCATTCTATTTTTAAAATTTTTCGTTTCTTTTATTTGTGAGGATTAGTGTACAATTTGTAGTATTTAGTTTTGTGTTGGTTGTAAAAAGGAATGGACCTATCTACCTCCTAGATTTAATTTCAGAACGTGTGAACTATATTGAACAACTGGGATCATTTTAGTCAGAGCTGATGAGTTTTTGTCACTGTCAAACGTGGGAGACACCAGTTGCAAATCTGCCCATTGACAGTGAATTTATCACTCAGTGATACTTCTGTAGGCAAATAAGCTGTCAGCCTTAATTTAAATATTAGGCCTAGGATGGTAATAGTATGTCTTGTAAATGTTACAGAGCACTATTGTAGTTTGCTAGTTGAAAAATACTAGTTTCCTGTCTCCCTCTAATCTTTTTTCATGTCATGACATTTGAACACTTCTGTTGATTCAGAGTATGCCAAGTGTTTGCACAAGGACAACTAAAGTAATTTATTACAAAGCTTAGGCTGTAGG
>NW_010393344.1:15578-17803 GCF_000710305.1 Buceros rhinoceros silvestris | reverse complement strand
GTAGGGAAATCAATGGTTAGAATACTCAAGGACTTTTGAACAATGAGATTGACCCATTAAGTGATAGTCCCGATTCTCATCACCTACCTGCAAAATCTATTTCTCTGAGAAATTCTTAAGTCCTTACTTGTTGGTGACTGGTTTCCCTTCTGAAATGGCACTTCTTGAGATTGCAGTTGGAACAAGCAGTTTAGTGGGGGCAAATGGTCTGGAAGGTAGACTGGACACAAAGAGTACCTGAATATAACATGAGAAAAAGTGAAAGGTTGATGCATCTGTTCTTTTTTTCCAGTAGCTCGGATTCATCACCTCATTTTCTGAATTCTTACTGAATTTGAACAAACATTTTTTAATGCTTGCATGTTGCTAGCAGTTGGTTTTGTGACTGGCGTTTCTAATGTATGAAAATCTGACTTATAAAGTAGGTTTTATGGCATGGCAAGTAGAGTTAGCTGTAAAGTGAGCACATGAATGTAGCGTGGTTTCACTCAAAGGTTTTTCTGAACCTGGAAAGTAGTCCTCTGTAAGTGCCATGTACAGAATATGCAGTCTCAGAGTGAGCGCTCTTAAAATGTTAAGTTTCTTAAACTTTTTCTTTTCTCTTGTGCATCCCTTAGGTTGAACTTCAAGATGTCCTTTGGGAGAGATATGGAGCTGGAGCATTTTGATGAGCGTGATAAAGCGCAGCGATATGGCAGGGGGTCCCGGGTAAATGGTTTGCCCAGCCCTACTCACAGTGCCCACTGCAGCTTTTACCGAACCCGTACTCTACAGACCCTGAGTTCTGAGAAAAAAGCCAAGAAAGTTCGTTTCTATCGTAATGGAGACCGGTATTTCAAAGGGATTGTATATGCCATCTCCCCTGACCGGTTTAGATCCTTTGAAGCTCTCCTGGCTGATCTGACCCGAACTCTGTCTGACAATGTGAATCTGCCCCAGGGAGTGAGAACAATCTATACGATTGACGGCTCCAAGAAGATTTCCTCCTTGGACCAGCTAGTAGAAGGTCAGCAGTGAGATTTGGAAATATAAAGTTATATTTGAGTCAGTGTTTGTCTAATCTGTTAAGTCTTCCACAAATAGGTAATGGTAGTATTGTTCTTATTGATAAAGAAAAGATCTTCAACAGTATAACTAGAATTGTGAGTATTTTAAATTGTCCATGAAATATTGTTACCTTGCTACTTATTTCCCTCTTGTTGAAAGTGTCTGACCTTTGCACTTCTGATAACCTAGTGTTGATAGTCCTAGATCTTGAAGATCTCATCTGCTGCTTCTTTTGAACTTGCATATTAAAAAATGCCAATGAGAGTTTAGTCAGTTCAACTTGACAAGGTCCATGATGCTGATGAAACCGACATGAAGTTTAGTTCTGATGGATTTTTTTTTTTTTTTAAGCCTGCCTGTACCTAGTGAATAACTGCAACTCTTCCCTACAAGTAGATAAGCCTTATGTAAAAAACTCTTCTCTCATGGAGTGGCGTAAATGTAGGCAACCTGTTAAAAGAGAAATGTTGTAGCTGTGGTTCAGTTGGGGTACACCGTAATCTTTTCTCCCCTGCAGCATTTCCCATTTCCTCTTCCCCAGTCCTTTGGCATCATTACGTTGATAAGACTCATGTACCTGCAGTATAAAGCATTACCAGTTATTTGGTCAGAATTGATGAGTCTTGGTCACTGTCAAACATCAGAGATGCCAGTCGCTAATTTGCCCATCAACACTGAATTTACTACTTCTTCAGTGATAGATTTGTTGGCAAAAGAAGCTGCCAGCATTAATCAATTTGAATACTAGGCCTAGGATATTAATTTCTTTTATTATTTCTTTCACAAGTTGTATGAATTGCTGAAGTAACTTTTTCAACTTAAAGTCTTTCTGGCTTGCAGAGGGGTTTTTTTTGTGTGTGTAGGCAATAGCTTCTAGTACAAAACAGAGAAATGTGTAAGATCTGAAAGCATTAAACTAGCACATGGCCAAAACTGACATCGTTTTTTATCTGTAAAATTCAAATGCAGGTGCTTGACTGTGTTCAAAGAAAATAAAGGTAGAACAATTTTTTCATCGTTGCCCAAATGTGCCACGGGCAAACCTGTAAACCATGGATCTATAGTCACTGGACAGACCATTTGGAGTTGTAACAGAGATTGTAATTTCTTAATGATTTTCATTTTTAGCACCGGGTGAGAGAACTTGCAGTATGAGGATGTAGTGAGAGGATCGGAAG
>NW_010393344.1:0-15499 GCF_000710305.1 Buceros rhinoceros silvestris | reverse complement strand
AAGAAGGCTAACACAGGGAGAGAGGAGACAGGTAGTGCTGAATAACGTTCCTGAAAGAGGAGCACATCTTTGCATGGCGGGTATTCATTCAGCCACCATTGAGCTGTCTTTAGTTTTCATAGCAGAGAAAAGCTTTTTAAACAGAAGGTTTGAGAAGAGGATGTTCTTGATAATCCTCCTTGCATAAAAAGGAGAGTAGGAGACAACATGAAGATGCCCAAAAAGAAAATCGAATTGCTAGGATTGTCCATGTAAATAAGGGTTTTAGGGGTTAGCACCATAGGTTTAGTGAAATGGAAAGGAAACTGATCTTAAGGGCAATGTCATAAATTCCAGGGAAGAGCTAGAACTGCATTTGTCAGGACAGTATTTAATTGGTGGAGAAAATCAATTTCTGGGAGGAAAGACCGATATTAATCAACATCTGTTTAAAAGCAGTGTTTGTGCTTTTGTTCTCAGTGGTGGTATAAATAATGGCGCTTATTTGATTGGTATGCTCATCAAGAAGCAAGTGTCATTGATGTTAGTGTTGATTTGCACAGTCTTTTAATGCCAGTCAGACCCAGCTTTTAAAAAGAAAGAACTGAATGCAGAAATAAGTTCAACAACCTATAAGGCTGCTTTATTTTGGCATCCTAAAGAAGAATAATACCAATTATAAATCAGTCAAAAGGAATGACAGTACAAGAGCATAAGTTTATTTTTAAAAAAGGGCTTTGGGATTTATTTTAGTTCTGTGGGACATTTTTCCTTACCTTTTCAATGAACACATCATCCCTTCCTGCGTATAGTTTGCGTTGGACAGTCTTATTTTCTTGTGCCACTGCGGGATTTATAGAAGTTAGTCTTTGTATGCAAGTAGAGAGCTACATCCTTGTTCTACCTGGAAGGGACCTCTGTCTACTTGTATAAACTGCAAGACAGGTTGTTGTGTTCTGTTTCCCTTGTAAAGGCTCGCTGTAGAGTACAAGTTCGTATATTACTAGCTCAGTGATGTTTTTTATGTAAGCTCTTTCCACTCTTTACAAATTTATTAGAGTTTGGCTAGTCTGGTACAGCATTAATTAGCTTGGAGCTGTGCTTTGTGTTTAAATAGCTGGAAAATCACTTGATTTCTGCTTCTTGCCAAATGACATTTGTGCTCAAGCTATTGAAATATGAAGCATTGCTTTCTTCATGGTGAGACTATTCCCTTTCTGTATGAATTCATTTAATGAGGCTGTTATGAATTTAGATATTTTTTCTTTTTTGTGGAGGGCATTGATTTTAGTGATTGCGTTGTAAAGGTAAACATGTAAGGCCTTGATTTGGTGGTGTTTTATTGCCTTTATTCCCGTAAGGAAGTTCCTGTACTCTTGCCTTCCTATATGGCACCTGAAGACGGAGAAGCAACTAACTCCTGAGGGAAACAAGACAGCAGCCAGTGTCTTTAATCCCAGAGCTAAACATGTAGAACTGCATGAAAGATAGTCCCAAAGGAAAGAGATTGTAAAGGAGCTGTTTTGCTTCAGTAATATTTATTTCTGTCCTGCGTACAGTTCGGAGCTGGCATGGCTGTCTGCTGGTGCTCTAGGTTATTTTGAGGTGTATGGACACATCTTCCCTTTATTTGAAACTAATGACTTCCCTAGGGGTTGGTTTGTTTCATTTTTAAGACTTGGGGTATGTGACATTTGTTGGAATTTAATAACATACAAGTATGTACTGTTGTAAAAAGTTTCACACACTCGGTGACTTCTCCTGTCACCTTAGATGAAGGAAAGAATGCAATGGATTCAGATTACCTTCTTTTTGTCAGACCTGATGTTCAGGACCCACTTACCTTTGAAGAATGTTTTCCAAATGTGACATGACTTTATTCCCCAGCTATGACACGTAATCAAAACACATAGAAAGGATGAATAAGTTGCTCTTAAGTCTAAATTGTCTACCTGTAAACAAAGTCATCTGAAAGGACTAAATGCTTTTGCTTTTCCAAAAGTGTGCCACCTAGAAGGTGGAGGTGGACTGAGTGTCTTAGCCCCAAAATTATCATTGAACAATATAACAATATTTTGGAATGAGCAGGATAACTCTGAAACAAAGAGAATGATTTACAGTTTTTCCTGCAGGGGTCCTGCTATTTGGAGCAAAGACCACAGAATCAATCCATAGCCAGAACTGCATCCCTTTCTCATTAATTTTTATTACAATATTACCTCAGAGTCTTGGATGTGAACCAGAATAAATTGTTTTTGGTTTCCACAATACCTACCACGAAAGATGAACCCTGCAGCAAAGAACTGGCAGTCAGAGACAAACCAAAAACCCCAAACCACAAGGCTCAGAGAGTGCTGGGAAACAATATTGTCACATGTCAATATTGAGTGCACTGCCAAACTATTGTAAAGACTTGTATGTGTGTGTGCACATTTTATGTAGATATAGTGGCAAAAAGAGCTTTAAGGAATAATCTGAAAAAGAAAAATGAGTGTGTCAGGTATCATCTCAGAGCTGCAATACTCATTGAAGGAACAGTTTGAAAGAGAACAGATACACCAGTTTTAGAGTCTGGTAATGGCTTTAACTGGCTAATAACTTTTGGGAGATGTGAACCTCACTGCAGTGGCAGAGGAGATGGGGGTCACATGAGGGCTGTGGGAAGGCTTTCGTGAGTGGGGCCAGACAGTTGGTGTTCAATGCAGCAGAGAAGCTGCCAGCCACGAGAGTGTTCGAAAGGCAGTGTTCCCTTGCTGAAGTGGTGGGCTGTGACAGTGTTGCTGACTTTTATCGTATGTGGGTCTTGCTACTCCCACGTCACCTCATTCCTCTTATCTCAGCTTTTTCTTTTGTTACCTGCTACTACTGCTGCCTCCTTGACTGTTATCTGCTCCAGCACCGCTGGTGAGAAGTGAGCCAGGCCAGACAGTAGGAATTGATTGACATGGTCTCTGATGCACTCTGGAGCTGATACTCTTTCTTCTAAGTCATGTCTACCTCAGCAGCTGGGAATCGATGGGCTGGAAAGATTCATATGCATATGTAATATGCTATCAAAATTATAACAGTAAAGTATCTGTTTAAATGTTTGTAGAGCTGAATCTATGTGGACATTTGTGTATAGGATTGGATTTACATTGGATATTTACCATGGACTTGATCCAGGGCTATCAAAGTTAGTGAAACTTGGACTGAATCCTGTGGCAGAAATGCTTGCAGTCCTCCTGTTATTTAACAAACAAACATCTGAATAATCCTGTTGCATAAAATGGTAGAGGGTTGTTTTGGCACTGTTTATTTGATTTTTTTTTTTTTTTTTTTTTTTTTTTTATTTCATGCATTTGGGAAGATTCATCCATTAGCCTGTTGATTTACATTGTGTCTTCCTTAACAACTTCTTGGAAGTTCCATGGTTTCTTATTCTAGCTGCTTTCCAGTTTTTTTTTAAGCATGTACAATGACTATCTTGCTTGTAGCAAGACTGCAGAAATTTGGGGGGGACAGAGGGAAACAAAGTATGTCTTTATTTTTTGACTTGGCTTTTGATGAGGAAAAAATCCTTTTATTCTGAGCTGAATGTAAATAATGTTGTGGAAAATAACTTATTTAAAAGGTCTGGGGAGGTCTGATTTAAAGTTTCTGGTGCATCAGATTGCTAGGTGAATGTGAGTAGGTCAGATTTATTTCCTGTAGATGCTCCATCTCTTTTGCACTGTTGCATTTTTTTTCAGACACTGCAGAAAGACGAGGCAGCACTAATGTGGTTTAAATAGGTTATTGCTCTATTAACTAACACATTTGGGAACTCTCAGGTAGTAATTTATTTGGTTCAGGTCATCTTCCTTTTGCAATGTGCTCTGCATGGTGAGAGATGGTCAGAATTCTTTGTGCTTTCTCTAGAGAGATGACGCTTCTGCCTTTTGTGCATACAAGCCAAAGGCTGGAAGTGAAGGAGGACACGTGCCTGTTTCATGGGGTGCTGGGTGTGCCAGTCCCTTCCCTGTTATCTTAATCTGTTTCTTGCCCTCTCTGTTAGGGAAATGGACCATAGTGAGTGACTGCTGCACAAGTACTACAGTTCCTCCATCTCTGGTGGGCTTGTAGATTAACTTTCCTTTCTTAGTACATATTCTGTTACAAGGGATCAACATTATTTTCAATGAACTGACAGTCCTGCTGCCTGCACAAAGAGGGATGAGTTCCCTCTCTGCTGGTGTGATTCAAAGGTTCTCTATTGCTTCTCCAGGGTTTTCACCTAAGACCAGCTGGCTTCTTTACGAAGCTATGTTAGGCCAAGTAGCCTTCAGCACAGAAAAGCAGTGCAAATAATGCCTTTTAAGAGATAACGCCTTGATCATTCTTGTAGCGAGAATATCAGCAAGCTGCAGGACACAAACTAACTTCCAATACCAATATACCAAAGAGGGATTCAACACTTGCATCAGTACTCCAGTACATATAGGCAGTGATTCAATGTCTATTTGTACACAGATATTATTTTTTAAATTACATTTTTTACACATGAAGCATGTAATGAAATTCTGTCATGACCTATAAGGACTATCATTCAGTGTTACATTGCTCTAGTGCTTCAACTGCATTGAGTTTTGACAGATGTATAACTGCAGGTAGTAGGTTTTTTGTTTTTTTTCTTAAGCATAAACTGTGTTTTGGGATCTGTTCTTCTACATGATTAGCTTTCTGATTAACTTCTCAATGCTATTTTAATTATTCCACATGATATTTCCTGAAATGTTGAACACTTGAACAACTGAAATTGTAGGATTACTAATTCAAAACTGACCAACAAACACTGTGTGTATTTTTTTTTTTTTTTAAGTGTTAAAGTGGTGTGCACTGTTTCTGTGAAGAGGTAGGAGGGCTGTCAGGGAAGGGGTATTTTCTAAGATTTAGTAATTACTTTTTCCCCAGATGTCAGATATCCCACAACAGCCAGGTGTCTTTTTCTAGTGGCTATTGATCATGTAATCAAGAGTCAAAATTTCATTAGTGATGACTGACTGCACTGTGAAACACTCACTTCACTCTGTTGGGGAGCTGCAGTGAGGAGACTCTTCCAGTAGGTTGTCTTTTCTATGCTTTTGTTTATTCTGGTATCTCCAAAGATTCCTCCTTCAACATATGTGTTCTGTTACAAATCTAGTGTTTGGAGATTGTTACCTTCTTCCTCCAGCTGCCAGTTAGTCAAAGCTGATGTTTGTGAGCTGTTTTTGTACTTGGGCATGACCCAGAGTAAGATCTGACGGTGCTTGGTGGGATTACCCTTGGAGGCATATTTTCCTGGCACTTCAGAGCTGGAAAAACCAACTTGCTGCTGGTACTACCTGTCCACCTGTCTCCCCTTAGTCATGGGGGTGAGACAGTTCTAGTCAAAAGTTACCAAAAATAATAATAATAAGAAAAAATGTGTCATCACCTAATAGTTTTGGTGACGAAGCAGTAGTTAAGGCAGAAGTGGGTTTATTGGACTAATAAATCAGTGAGGATGAAAATCTAGCTGAAGGCTTTTTGTTCTTTCCTTTGAGATTCCTTCAGCATACAAACACCACGGGCTCTAGGCATTGAACTTTCAGGATGTTGTCAGGGTGGGTCCTATGCTTAGGAAGTTTAAGCTTCTATTTGAGTGTTTCTAGTGTTTTGAGTATTTAAAATTTGCTGGATGTCACCATAAAAAAAAGAGTTTACTGATCTCTTAGGTCTTAGACCATTAGGTCTTTTAGTATCTTAAGATACTTTTAGGATACTTTAGGATTTTGTCAATTTAACTTTTGTTCTTGTGGGCCTGGGCCTTAAGACTACTGTGAATGAGAACTGCAGTCTTCAGCTAACATTTCTGAAGGTTTGTAAGCACCAGCACTTAGCTTGAAGTGTAAATGGTATTAAATATCAGTCTTGTGGAAGATGTGTCTGTATTTCTGTTTTCCTATATAAAATAACTCTTACTAAAGATATTTCATCCTAAGTGGCCTTGGATACTCTATTTGCAAGATATTCTGTAGCTAAATATGAGCCTCTTTAAGGGGAAAAAAAATCTCAGTGCAAATAATTTATTCATGTAATATACTACTGTTGGAAATGAAGAAAGGGGAAAAAAGTCTGATGTTAAAACAATCCTATAACTTCAGTGATGTCATTGGTCTTTTCTGTGGTCTTCTACACAGAAGTTTTCTACAAAATCAGTTTTGTAATGGAGAGCTGACATGGGCTGTTAAACATTACAAGGAAACCAGCTGACCTTTTAATATAGTTGATATTAAAAATTATGTGGAATGTTACTCCCCTTCAAGAAGGGGAACCAAAGCATTCTTAGTAATCTAAATGTGTATTTTCTGGGTACAATGTCTATGGCCATTTGATTATGTACCTACTGTTTGAGAAGTGAGCTTTAATATGAAGACTTGTTTTTAGATAAATAATTTTTATTTCATACAACTAAACTGGACCATTTCTTTGATAGCACTGAGCCAGAAAATCTGATTTTTATATACGCACATCCCACCCCCTCCCCCCCAAAAAAAAGGAGGTTGCTGGTGATTATAAGTCATACAGCAAGCACAAATGCACAAGTGGAGACAAGAATAAATTTCATTTAAAGATTTATAAAACAGACTTCTGCAAAGTATTTTATAGAACAGGTATTTATTGTATTGAGTGCAATCCTATTCATAGTAGGGTCTTTTTTATTTTTTCCCTTACAAAAAACTATTAATGTTTTTTTAATACTTGTTAATTTTATGGATGTGGTGGTGTGGGTGCATTCTGACCTTGCCGTAATTGAGTAGCTAGTGCTAAAAATACTAGACAGGGTCACAGATAAAAGGGACTATGTAGTGTTTGATCACTCTTGGATCATTACTGTGGCTAAGTCTTTCTGTTTGGGTGTTACTGTATATATTTGATAGATAAAAGGAAGAGCTTTCCCTTTGTCTCTTGCAGGGTTGGTGTAAGCATTCCATCTTAGAGTCTGTTTTTAACACTTTAGATGTTACTGCAAAGGGCAGATTAACTGGAATCTACACAATGACTAGTAAGCATTGGAATGTCTTACTTCATCTCCCACTACATTTTGTTCTCCCATTGTATTTTGTTCTGCTTTGAAAGAATGCTGGGTTTCTTATTTTTTTTTTAAAAAAAAAAAAGGAAAGCCAAAAATCTTTTTATTGTACTTGCTGATCTTATGCTGTTGTTGCATTTATCTTTTCTGCTCAGTGGTTCATCTTCACATGTTGCTCTGACTACTTTGTCTTCTTTTGGAGTCCTTCCACTGCCTTTCTGGTAATCACTGTACAGTGTGTTACTGTATCATCTTTGGAGCATCATACCAACAGACTTGAACCCCTGTTGCATCTGGGGTCTCATTGTGTCCCAGTGGATCCCCCTCCGCCCCTTTCTAACTGTGGTAACTCTGTGTATCTGCCAGCATTCCTCGTGTGCTGTAGTGTCTGTTGTATTGGGTTGGGTGCTCTGAAACCTTAAAATTTGTGTCCAGAAATAAAATTTAAATAATACTTTTTCTTATAATAATCAAACTGTGAGTCCAGATTTCCCTAGGGTGGGAATCATTAGGAAAATCTTTGGTTCTTATGTCCTTTTTGGCATAGGAGATACATCACTGAGATTGGCTCTGGTTTTATTTTAATACCTTGGGCTACATTGCTACCACAAAGCTGTAGCAATGCAGCCCAGCACTCTATGCTGTTAGCATACACTGAACTACTGAATCCAGAAGAATTAAAACGACCCTTAACAGTGGTATTATTCAGGATAGGGGTTTACTGATCCCACTCACGCAGTGTGACTGCCAATGCAGTCACTCAGTCCAGCTCAAGGGCAAGATTGGGAGCACCCAAACAGGTGCCCCTTTCACAGCAGCCTGCAGCTGGACTGGATTAAGCTGTTAATCAACAGGAATGCGGTGGTGTTTTCTGGCTATCTTCTAGTTCCCCAGAAATCGTGTAGGTGTAGTATTTGTGAAAATATTTTATTGTAGATAATGTTCCAATAGAAATATGAGCTCTCATTCACTCTTTAAAGTATGGTAAACTTGCTGTGAGGAGAACTTCATAATTACTACTCTTTGCCTTCTTTCCCCTCATATTACATATTGAGTCAGTAGAATAATACACTGAGATTTCTTGCCTACACGTATCCTGAGCTTATGCTACTTAAGGCTTTAACTAATCAAATGTTATCAATGTTTCAAATCTCTTATGACACTTTCATCCACCTTTTATAGAAAGTTATTTGTAACCTGTAGTTTTTGGCAGTTTTATTTCCTCTGAAGTGTTTGGAGCCTGCTGTTTTGTCAGAATCAGGCCATTTGAGCATGAAGGCTGGGAGGCTACCGTGATAATGTGCTGGGCCTGGGCAGCTGGTTAGGTATGAGCACTACTTACTGACAGCAGCTATCCCCACTGCACATGGTGTTTTCTGAGAAGAAAACTGCTTCTTTCAAGGACTTTTTAACAGCATTTTCTGAATGATTAGCTGATGAAATAAAATGTCTGTAACATCTGAGAAGGGGAGAGATCAATGCTTTATGCACTGTAGATCAAGAATGATAATAATAATGTTTAATAATTTCAGAAGGATTTGATTTTGTATTTCTGCGAGTTTTTTTCATTGGGTTTTTTTTTGTATGTGGTGTGATAGTTGATGGTTTGGGGTGGTTTTTTTTTCCTCCCCCTCCAATCTGACTTGCTGGTCTGCTACTTTTGTTTCCACAGGGGAAAGCTATGTATGTGGTTCCATAGAACCCTTCAAGAAACTGGAGTACACGAAAAATGTGAACCCAAACTGGTCAGTGAACGTTAAGACAACTTCTACTTCTCGTTCAGTGCCGTCTCTTGCCACTGCTAAAGGAGGTACTCCAGATACAAAAGAGAATAAGGATTTCATTAGGCCTAAACTAGTCACTATCATCAGGAGTGGAGTGAAACCACGGAAAGCAGTCCGGATTCTGCTCAACAAGAAGACAGCACATTCATTTGAACAGGTCCTTACTGATATAACTGATGCCATCAAGCTGGATTCAGGGGTGGTTAAACGCTTATACACACTAGATGGAAAACAGGTAAGAACTTTCATTGTTGATCATTCTCAGCAAATATGATTTTCCAAAAGGAAAATAATAGTACGTTAGTAAAAAATTACCTTCCTCTAGAAGGTAGAACCAAGCCTTCCCCGCTTATAGTGTGCTTAAGATCTGGGAGCAGTTCAGGAATGTATCATGAAACATTATGTGGCCTCAGTGATGGTCTTGCCATTTGTCACCAAAAATAGCTCTAAATCTGTCAGTCGAAAGTATGATATGGTTTTGTCTCTTCATGTCGGAAATGTTGGATGAAAGATGTCATTTTAAAGAAGCTCATTCTGTTAACTTGATTCAGCTTTTTCTTGCAGCAGTGTTATGAGTCATTGTACGTGCCTTTCCATAAACTATAAGAACAGTGAAGACACATTCCACCATGATACATGTAGGTCTACTGCTGTCCAGAGTGACCAAATGATGACTCTTACTGCAGCTAGAATGGACTATGAAGAAGGTGCAAGCTTAGAAAATAAGTGCGTTTTTTGCCTTTTGCAGGAAAACAGGTAGGGTTATGTGTGGTGCCCATATTTATTGAGGAGTATCTTGTAGGTTACATATTATTTCTTCTATGAAATACTTTCAAGCAGTGTCTCTCTTTTTTTTTACTGACTTCTTAAATAGAAGTAGTGGGAGATTTCTGAGGCTTGATATTGAACTTGGGGATGGAGGGACAAGAAAAAATATTACAGAGTAATCCTACTTCTTTTTTGTCTTTCATTTTGTTTGTAATTTATCTACGGACATTTATTAATTATACCAAAACTGGAGAAGCTGTTAACCTGGTGAAGGGCAAAACTAATTTCAGCGTGACCTGAATTGATTTAGAGCAATGGTGACTCTAGAGAAATAAGGCAGATACTTTCATTTACAGATGTAACTTATTAAACTGAATAAATGATAAAAGCATAAAGTATAGGTAGAAAGATAAGTGAACAGTCTCCCTGAGAAGCTAGAAGCTGCTCGAGACGAAGATATTTCTGGTGTAATATAGCTATGTTTTACAGATGTACAGATACCTGTGTAGCTGTCCGGAGATGCTGAAAAATATGCTCGATACAGGTAAATAGCCAGCTAGATCCAGTGGTCATCCTAACACATCTGCAGTTACTGGGGTTAATATGCAGGCATATTACAGCAGTACCCTCGGATCTCAGAGAGGGCTGGTTAATGGACAAACTGCTTATTCAGAGCACTGGTTCAAATCAGGGCCAAATCAGTGGCTTGACCAGAAGCCCCTTCCAAAGTCTGCTGTTTGTACTGGTAACCTCTGACACCAGTTACAGATGGTAGTTCAGTTCTCAATGACTGTAAGCCTGCCTGTGATAATCCCATTACTGTGACTTTGTTGGGAACTTTGACCTGGAGCAAAAACGTGGATGTGAAGTTCTTTATGCCTGCAGCAAAGGTAAAGTGTGTGTCTGGGGAAACTCTCAATTCCTGTCCTTCTTACCTTGCCTCATGCTCCAGGGAGCACTAAGGCTATTAAATCTGAGGAAGCAATTGGGATGTTAAAGGCACAGGGATCAATGGTGGTCTCTGCTGTGACCTTGACAGAAGATCTTGAGTGACTATTCCAGTTTCTGCAAACCCTCTCACTAAAAAGGGATGCATATCTGTTTTGTATTGTGTATGTAAATGAGCTTGTGGTTTAGCTAGGAAGAACTGCAGCCTGGAAGAATGCCAGTGTGGCCTATTGTCTCCTGGATAATGTGCTCACACTTTTTTTTAAAATACTTTTTTATGATCCAAACTCCCCTTTAATGGTTGTCCTTAAAACAAAAAAAATTATCTTTCCACCTGTTTCAGAGCTCTAATTGCTGGAAGTAAATAGTACTATCCTGCTACTGGGTGAAAAGGGAAATCCAGGTTTTCTTGTCCCTGGTATTGTCAAAGTTCAGTTGAATCCTTTGTCAAGTCATAGGATTTAAGATGAACTTAAATTGGTGGTGTACAGGGACATTTGTTACCTACCTCACAGCCTGGAACCCTTGTGTCTAAAGGCTCTCCCAGGGGACTCGTGTCTCCATACTTCTTCCCTTTTTGGCCATACAGTTAAAATTGTGTAGCTTGCTGCCTAACTGTGCTGGAAAGGGCAAGTGTGGGGGGAAGGGGGATGTGTGTGTCCTGTCTGTGTAACAGCAGTTTTGCGCACTACATGTACAAAGCAGCTTTGCTGGCAGAAAGGGAAATAAATGATTCCTTGCTCAGCAGGAGCAGCCTGTTGCTCACCCCTGCTTGGGGAAGTCATTGATTTCCTGTGCTGCTGGGCAGTTGCTGCTCCGTATTTCTCTGCCAAAAGCCTGATCTCCCAGATGGCATTGGGAGAGCAATGATGGATTTTTTTATTGCTAAATTCAAGCTGTGAATGATTACTGGAAGGAAATCCATGGTAAATCCAAAATTTTTCCAGTAGTGTTTATAGTTGAGAACTTCTACTGTGACTCCTGCTGGAGCTTTGAAGGTTCTGGAAAAGCCTATGTTCAGTGGCTAAATCTAACAAATCTGTGATTAAATCTTTCATCACTAACTTAAAAAGCAATAACATCTTAAAGCTCTGAGCCAAGAAAAGTAATTTACTGCAAGGATAAGAGAATAGAGCTCTCCTGGGATTATTCTTAGGGAACGTAATTTGGAGAAAGGCTATTCTGCACAGTCATCTCTTGTGAGTTATTCTGAGGCCAAGGCTGGCATGGCAAAGGATGACATGAATCCCACATATTGTTAGTGCAGGTGGGCAGCGAGGCGTATATACTGTTGCTGGGTACTATCATTAGATGCCTCTGGCTAATGAAAGTAGTAGGAGTCAGTCCTAACTGGGCATCTAAGTTAGGTAGTTGTCCTGTACTGACACAACATATTGAAATGAGCTTAATTGCTGTCTCTCCAACAGCCTGGTTAGTTTTGATGTTTTCATTAGTTGTGATATTTTGACTTGTATTTCTAAAAGTTGTTAATAAATATTATGTTCAGTTAAAAGGAGTTTAAATGATGGCCTATAAAATTTGATGATAATGTAAAGACCTTGTCTTGATGAGAGAATTAGTGCTTGGACAATCAGTACATGAGGAAGGTTATGATGTCATGGAAGAGCTTTCTTCCTAGCAATCAATTTTTGCTTTTGCTTCCTCCATCCTCAAAATTCTGTCTTGGTTTTGGAAAATTCAGTAATTTTTAGTGTACATGATGCTTTGTGTGTGTTCCTTAGAATTCCAAGGAGCATAGTGAAGCAGGTGTGTTGTAGTAGCCACTTCAATTTTGTAATACTGGAATAGCAGAAGAAAGGGGAAAAAACTCAACCCAAAACTCCAACAAACTAAACCTCCAAGAAAACAACCCTCAAGAAAACAGACCCTAACAAAATTAACCAGTCTTGTCTCATCAGGTCAGTCGCAGTTCAGGAATTGAAACTTGGATGTTTTCAAGTATTGGGTAGGTAATTTACTCTGGATTTCATGCATTTAATTTAATTTTTCTAAAATGTGTTTCTCTTTATTACAAACAGGGTGACTAATGGCTTATTTGCATTTCCTTGTAACTCATCAGAATCTCTATTTTGACTTCAAGGTTTCTGAAAATGTAGAATATAATTCAGTTTGCTCTGAAAGGGGCACAGTATACAGCTGCAATCTGATCATACAGCACATTGGTGGCCTGCATTTAGTATACTATTACAGTTCAATTATTAATGATTCTTTGAAGCTGGATAGGTTTCATACAGTGTCTGGAATAGTATATGTATGTTTTAATGAATATACTGGTTTTTTCCTACTGGTACGAGGAACTGATGCTGTTTGCATTCTAGAGGAAGAGATAGATCACTTCCCTGTAAGATACTGATGGATTTGAGGTGGAACTCTCAGAAGTGTTTAACAGTCTTATGAGCTCAGGCCAAAATTGAAACCTTCCCAGGGAGAGGTCTTGAAGCATTTTTCTTGTCCACTTTGCTGTGTAAGGAAAATAAAAATAGAATGAGTAGGTTTAAAGGCTGCCTGTAGGAATACAGATCATGAGGGCATGCTCTTAGTGTATTTTTTTTTTTTTTTAGATTAAAGGATTGTTGAAGTGCAATGAAAGGTGTTGTTAGTGTGGACCCTTAATATTTTCACGTACTTGTGCAGAGAAGGAACACCTTTTTGTAGCTAAAATATGTTTTGCTTTACTGTAGCTGCACCACTGCAATTTGGTTTTTAACCTTCCATTAACAGAAGGTGTAATTTTTAGTTTGTGTGTTAAAATATGGTTTTGTAAAAGGCAGTGGGGATGCACAGTGCAAACATCAGGGATAGCAGCTGCCTGTAGAGATAGAGCCTAGTGTTGCTGTGTTGCAAGCTTAGTTATCTGGTTTCTGTTTACTTGGTGCACTACTAGAACACCATCTATGACTAAAATGGGAGAAAACTAATGAAGGTCACACATAACAGCAAAATTGTGAAACAGTACCATTTTTGGAACTTGTTATGATGTATTTGTACAGGGACAAAAGTGCTTTATTACCTTGTAAGTCTTTCATTTGCTTTTGGCAGAACAAATATCTGGTTTATAATAGGACTCATTATTTGAACAGGTAGTTTGTTTAGCTTAACAAGATACAATCATGCGAATTATTTTTCCGCTTATGCATTATGCTATGCAGTTGACTGCAGACAGATAAGTGGTCAGTGGTAGAGATACCAGAATAGAAGTCACTATCTGATTTTTTTTTTTAAGGTATTTTATTACAAATCAAACTACCTTCACAAATATGAAATACAATTATTCTTAAAGAAGTGTGCATGAGAGGCATAGAATGTCCCTCAATAACCTTGCCTTAAGCATTAAAATAGCTATTTAAAATTTGACTCCTTTTCCTGTGGACTCCTCTGTGAAGGCACCTAATATCATAGTTTTTAATAAGGAAATAGTTCTAGTGTTTTAAGAAGATACTCTTCTTAAGAAAATGAAAGTGACTATTTGCACCTACACCTAAGTTGAGCATGCACTTTTGTTATTGTTTTGTTCTTAACAAGTGGAAAACATTTGATAATAATGTCTATAGTCTACTGTAAATTCTTGGCCAAATCTACCCTTTTGTAGGATGGATTAAAGATCTCAAATGTCTGTCTCTAGACCTGGATTGTCCTTGCTACAGAAAAGCTTACATAAAGCAAGGTAGGTATCGTTCATGAAAAGAAATTCTCTACTTAGCATATGTTATATAACAATCTTGACAAAATGAATGTTAAACAAAATGAAATTTATGTGCAGCAAGTGACTCATTTTGTGTGTACTCTAATTTTGATTCACATCAGTGTTCGTAATCAGATCCGTTCTTAGTATAGAAGACACGTTTAATTAAGGGTAAATGGTTGTGCGTTTTCTTTTTATGTGTTCTTCAGTTGTAGTTACAATCCACTCAAGATGCAACAACTTCCTAGTTTGAAAAATGTGGAGAAGTGCTATTTTGTCTTCTGTATGACCTCTCAAGTGCAGTATCTTTGACGTCTCTGTTTTGTAGAAGGCTGTGGAGCTCCCTGCCAACCATAGGCACATAGGGGTAGGGTTGATTGACCAGAGAACTACGATGAATTCCCTGGGAGATGTAGCTGTGCAGATACTGACTAACTGGGAGGAAACATTAAGTAAAATGGCTTCTGCAGCTCATGCAAGCATTTTAACAGGGAAGAAATAGCTAGGGAAACTTCTGCTTGTGTTTTTGAGGTGGTGCTTTAATATTGCACTACCACCTGGGGACCTGAAACCCCCTGTACTTACACTGTACAAGCTGTTCCTTCCTAAAGGGCTTCTAGTGTGAATGCTAGATGGCCATACTCCCCAGAAAATACCTGTGCTTAATTTCAGACATGAAGATTAGGGCTCTCTCTGGGAGATGCTGTCTGACCACCACGTTATCTAGCTGTGAGAGACACTCTTCAAGAACAAAGAGCGTCTCTCCAACATTTAAAGCACTCACTCTCCCTCCTTCCTGCCTTCAGTATTTTTAATCAAAACCTTTTTTCTTTCTCTGAAAGATGTATAATTTCTGACTTTGTTTTGAAGTTGATTTTAGGAAAGGACTTAAGATAAGGATTTTTTTCTCAGTACTGGGACAAAAGGTCTCTTGCTGAATATATGATAGGCCGAAAAACAAACAAATTAGTGACTGAAAATTGCCTATGTCAGCAGGTGATGATAGGCTCTGTGGATCTTGGAAGATTCTTATGATCCTATTGAGATAAGTGCTCTTCGATTAAAAATTAGACTGTACTTTAATAAGAAAAGCATAAAAATCTAGTTCAAAATCATTTAAAGACATGCTAGGATAGACAGTTCACTGGTAATCAGTAGTATCGTAGTGTTAGAGGAGAGCTATGATAGGTCCTTGAACCCTTGTGACTCTGGGTAGGCTGTTTTGATGTCATGTTACGACAT
>NW_010393343.1:0-7272 GCF_000710305.1 Buceros rhinoceros silvestris | reverse complement strand
TCTCAAACCGCGACAATAGGGCTGGGCATTCCTCTCCTTTTGTACCAGAGTAATTTTAGTGTTATATTTCAGTGTCAAAGTGTGTAACGTTAAAGTTCTGAGAGGATGGGGTCTATCCATAGCTCTGTCTTTGAGAAGAAAACTGCCTCTGAGATGAGGGGCAAGACCCCTGGAAGATAGACAGGGAGGGTGTCCTGGGTGGTAACATGAGAAGTAGCTTCTTCTTTCCATCATACCAGAATTCACCAACAGCATCTCCTCTCAGCTTCCTGGCATCATTACCAATGGGACTGGGCAAGCTGTGATGAAGAGAGGTCTTTCGCACCTGCTGAAGGCAGAGAGGAAAGCAGGCTCGACTAAACTCTGGCAGAGTTAAGAAGCGTTATAAAGCACTGGTGGGGGATGTCGAGTGATTGGCAGGGCAAGTCATGGTCACGCTTTTCTGCCGTCCTTTGCAGAAAGAGCGGCCATCGAGCCCTTGCCTGGGTTTCCCCCCCATCACTTATGTGCTCTGCAGGCATTTGCTGTATGTGAGTATAGGGCTAAGGGACTGTTTTTTCCTCCAGTCCTTCCTCCTCTCCAGTGTTTTGGAGAACTGGAAGTTGAGAGAAACAAGAAAGAAGTTGGAAAATTACTGCCTGAAACCACCTGTGTGTATTACTTCACATGTCCTGAGAGGGTCTGTCTTCTTAGGCAATGCTTGTCAAACACCTTGAAATGTGATAGTTCTTCCAGTGTCACAGTAACTGTGTGGTTCCCAGAAGAGGTTAGGCAGTCCTGAATTGCAGAAGTGGGTTTTGCAACTGGAAGTCAGAAAGTGATGCTGGAAGTAAAACAAGAAGTGCGATCAGCAGCACAAAGGTTTTGGACGTTGCTGCCCTAAATATTTTGTAAAAAGACCTAGTACTTGAATGAGTTCAGCCAGCTGAAATATAAAAATGCTCATTATGATGTTGTTGACAGTGAAAAAGCCATGAAACATTATTGCATAAAACTGTGAGTCAAGACCTCTAATGTGTTTTAACAGTGTTGACTGTAGCTTAATTGTGCTTGCTCCTGATAGTGTATTATATCTTCATATGTCTTCATTATTACACAGGCATTAATCTAATCGGAGATAATACATGAAAACTCTGGAATTAATTACAGGTTGTAACAGTTCTGTTACTTTACTAGAGCAGGTGGGAAGACAAAAACATTACCCATAAACATTAACTGGCTTTTGCAATCCAGTCATTACAGAAGAAAGACAATGAAGACTAAATTACTTGGAAATGTAGCTGAGAATTTCCACAGCAGTTCTTGCTGTGGAAGGCCTTGGCTGCCTTTGCCATCTCCAGGATCCTTTCAAACCCAAATGCATCTTGCCTTTGAATCTATTTAAAACATCTAAGCTTAAGAATTGCTTTTGCATATTCCCATGATATGATACATCTGGCAGGAGGTGTCTTTGCGGTATGGTTTCAATGGAGGCATGCTGCCAGGAGCCAGGAGCTGCCTGTGAATTACAGTGATTTCCCTTCGGGCCTTCTTGTTTCTGCCAAATTTGAAGTGGATTTTCTGCAAATGAGAAGCAAACATGGCCTCTTTCCAACAGGACAATGTCTGGAAGAGTGTCTGACATGCAAAACCTCGCAAAGGAACCTTTCAAAGCATCTTTAAAAATCCCCTCTTGTGGGGTATTTCTCGTAGTGAAGAAAGTCTTTAGCTGGGCACAGGAGGCAGAGGGCATCTGACTCGGTTGCCTAATCTTTCTGATCACAGGGTTACATTATTAATTAACTCCTTCTGTGTAAAATGATTAAACTTACACTGTTTCTAAAGTAACTTTAGTCCCTCAGTACACTATTCAGCACAGTAAAAATCTTCCTGGTCAGAAGGATGTGCTTAGCATTTAATCCAAGCTTTCTTTTTTGGGGAAACAAAAATCTTACAGCTTTTAATGAATTGCTTTTTAAATTCAATAAATGCATTGTCTTCTTTGTGTTTAACACACTGATACTAGTAGGCAGCTATTTGGTGCTCCACTTCAGTTGTCACTTTCAGCTGAGGTACACATATATCAGAACCATCCGATCTGAGCTCACAAGTCGGCTTTAAACCCTTGATAATTTCTGTCATACTTTTCTTAAACTGTCTCTGCTAGATCTACATCACTGAAGCACTGAAGTGCTCTGAAATTAATAGGATATATCAAGAAGAGTCCCTTGGGATTTCTGTAGAGGAGGACTGTTATCTACATGGTCTGTGATAGGGATTTGTCTCCACAATGCAGGAAATACAATCCCTGTGTTACATGGAAAGCCTTGCAGTCTTAGCAGTGGGGGATTTTGGATCTTGGGGGTCCTTTCAAGGGTAACTCTGTGCCTGGAGCAGCATACTGAGGGCTTAAGGCTGCTGCTGGGTGCTGACCAAGTGTGTCACCACATCTGCTCCTTAGTTTTGTGTAGGTGGGAGATGAGGTCTTTTCAAAATCCAGCCACATATCGATATGGAGAATCTGAAGGCTTGTGGCTTTATTTCTTCAGAAAAATCCCTTCCCTGCTGTCAGAGTGCTCAGTGGTTTTCAGCCAGAGGGCTGTAGACCTCCATGTTGCTGAGTGGCTTCAAGGGAACATGCCATTAAGAAAAACAATGTACTGATGCCTGCTTACAACTGGTCTTCGGAAGGCTGAAGCTGTAGTGAAAAACTTCGGGGGCTGCAAAAAATACAGGGTTGAAAACAGCAGCTGTTGATTAATCTCTGTGAGGCTTTTTGTTTGTCCCCTGAAATAAGTATGTTTTAGTTATTTTTTCCCAGATGTATTAGCCAGCAGTTTGAATTTCCAGTGGTATATTCACTAATGTGTGTTATTTCCCTAGCACCCTACACATTATTTCTCTGCACTCACTGCTCCCTCTAGTACATCCAGACTTGGGATTATCTGGAATTTTCATCAACTATGTCTTGAGCATTGAATTAGCTCACCTATTAGGGCTTTTTCAGACACTATAAAGATGCAAGGTAAAGCTCAAAACTGGAAACATGAAGATGATTGGACAGTGTTCCTGCGGAATAGCACCCAAATTCCAGCTAATTTTTTCCTGTAAGTATAAATAAATTAAGCTCTATCTTTAGGCTCTCATTTCACGATAAATTCAAATTAATCTCCCCCTTGTCTCTTACCTGAAAGATCAGCCTGTTTCTTTCCCCCAGCCCAGGACATGCATTTTCACCCTATTTTTCCTACAGTCAGAACATGACTAAAGAACTAACCTTTCGAAACAAATAAATAAATAAAAGTCGGTTTTCAACTAACACGGTTAATACAATTCACTACAAGAGGTCTGACAGGGGCTGGGGGTTGGAGCATGGGCTATGCAGCTGGAAGCCTCAGAGCCTAGAGCATTGCACACTATCCTAAGTATGTTCAAACATTGCCAGCCCACCCACCCACCCACCCCTGATGTAGGCTCAGAGGGTTCGGTACCTTCTGCAGAGAGACAGCCAGGCAGGAGGCTCAAACCACCATGCTGCCTGTTTCCTGCCATGGAGACATTGTTCATTTTATGCACATGAAAAATCCTCCTTCCCCGAGCATCTCGGTGACATCTAGAATAAGAATGTGTTTGTATGTGTTTGATGGATGAAAAAAATGAAGCTATGTGAAGTTAAAGGCATGCTGAGGGCTGTGAAGGCAGTGAGTGACAAAGGCCAGAAGAGGAAGGAGTTTTCCATGTGACTGTCCCCTGTGCAGTTTGTACTCATCTCACGGACACTCAGGATCTCTGCAATTTATTCCAGACTGATGCTGTACAGCTCTAACGTAGTCTGAATGGCAGACTCGCTGTCTTGTGCTGTTTAGTACTGAACTCTAGGAAAGATACATAGCATCATAAATAAGCCAAACACAGTCATTTTGGAGCGCACGTTAAGGGTGACATAAGGCCAGAATCCTCATTTTCTTTCAGCTCTTTCCTTTCAAATACATCTTCATTTTTTCTAAAGCTATTTTTCTCCTGCCTACTAACCTTAAGTACCTCAGGCAGTTGAGTAAGATACTCCTATCTTTTTTAGACTGTATCAGAGAACATATAACAAGGTGTATAACTTCTCTCAGCATCCTGGGTTTTTTTGTCTAATAATCTACTAAATTCCTATCCTCCCTGTTTTCAGGGATTATGTCTCCTTTTTAGAGATGGTGTTTCTGGACACCAGCATTATAAAAATATTGCCTTACAGGAGATTTCAGAAGATCCTCAGATCATCCAAATCCTGTTCAAATAGTGGTTGTGGAAAGAGCTAGCAGTGCCTTGCTGCAGGACTTTCACCACAAACATGCTCGGTCATGTCTGGGGAGGACCACAAAAATGGTCAGGGGGCTGGAGCACCTCCTCAGTGAGGACAGATTGAAAGAGCTGAGGTTCTTCAGCCTGAAGGAGAGAAGGCTGCAGGCAGACCTTACTGCAGCCTCCAAGTACTTATAGGAGGCCTACAGGAAAGATGGGGAGGTACTGTTTATGAGGAAATGTTGTGATAGAACAAGGGGTAACCGTTTTAAACTGAAGGAGGGTAGATTTAGGTCAGGTATCAGGAAGAAATTCTTTATTGTGAGGTTGATGAAGTACTGGAACAGATTGCCCAGGGAACCTATGGATGCCCCATCCCTGGAAGTGTTCAAGGCCAGGTTGGATGGGGCTTTGAGCAGCCTGGTCTAGTGGAAGGTGTCCCTGCCCATGGCAGGGAGGGGTTGGAATTAGATGATCTTTAAAGTCCCTTCCAACCCAAACCATTCTGTGATTCTATGGTTCTGTAACACAAATCTTCTGTTAGCTGTTGCCAAAGACTATCTAGTTAGCAAGCAGAAGCTGTGCTGTTAGGTGATGAGACATAAATGTGTGGGGTGTTTTTTTCCTTGCTATTTTTTGGTTACATAATATAATACGCATGTTCATCCTCTTTCTGCAAGCCTTTTTGAGCTGGAAGCTATCAGTGCCTCTTTCAGTGCCTGTTTCAGTGCCTGTTTTGTTGGTTAAGTGGCTGTGTTACTGATTCCTCATGCCTGTGGCTGCCCGTCTGTCTGATGTCAGGAGCAGAAGAGCCAGGGGAAGGGTGCATGTGAACAGCCCGCAGCCCAGCTCTGCTGCAGCCATGGACAGGGACTGTTTGAACTCACTGGTCTGGCAGCGTGAGGGACACAGTGCATGCCAAATGGCTCCATGCTCAAAGTGGCTCCAGCAGGTTCACTTGTCCTGCTGACTTCAATGGGAAAGGAGATCCTTGCAGGATGAGAGTGAGGGTGGTAGTATCCTAAAACTCATGGGCTTTTTGGCAGCAAGCATCTCCCTGCAGCCTCCTCAAGATGTCAGGAAATGCGGCACACAATGCCACACCGAGTGAGAAGCATGCTCCTACTTTCAGTAGATGTCTTTATTACAATGTATACTACAGAGTGCTTTGTTTTGCGCTGTCATCCTGGATCAGTTTTCCCTCATCTCATCTCACCCATCCCTCTTTTCTTCCTCTGAAGCCAGTTTTCAAAGATTCTTTGTTAATCATCTTCCACCTATTACATGTGTCGGAAAAGCTGCTTATTTAAAAAGCATGAATGATCCCACATCGATTGATTAAATGATTGTTGGGACAACTTGGATGCAGTTACAAAGCCTGTGACTCTGAAGTACTGTTGGTGGGATTCAACCAGAAGTGCATCTCAAGACATAATTAACAGAGGCAAGTGTGTGTGATGCTGTCTTCTGAAACCAACTGCTTTAACTCTCAAAGTTCAAAAGCCCCTCAAAGGTCAGTAATCTGCTTGGACAATTATGTCTCAAATCAGCCTGCCCAAAACCCAAGGCCGAATGTAAAAAAAGCTCCAAAAACAATAGCAGAAATGAATGTTCAATTATCTGAAGAGGGAAGAAATATTCACCATCTCACTTCACTGAGAATTTAAACTTTCAAGACTTACAGTCTTCAGGACTGTTTTGGGGGCAGGGGAAACCTCTGAGCTGTTCTTATCCCGAAAGAGCATTTAAATAACTCCTTCTTACACTCATTAATTTTTAAATACATTGTTATGTGGACATTCATCATCTCCTTTTAATAGCTTTTATTATTATATCAGACAAGTAGTATGCTCACAATGCTTGCCTGCTATTCATCAAAATTGTAAAGAACATGGATTGTGCAGTTGAGTACAGAATTTTTCCTGCTAAATGTTCTCGCTGGCAGCTGGAAAACAGTCCACACAGGCACCTTCCAAATCCCAGTTAATTACAGCTGGCTATGCTAAGTGGAGCACTGCAACACCAGTCTCTCTCGAAGAGTTGGGAAGTTCACAGCTCACATAACAATAGGTTGAGCTTGTTAAAGTCAAGCTCAGGTCTTTTTTCCCTAATCAAAATTCTCTACTTAGAGGGATCTTCGTCCAAATTACGAGTAAGTAATTTAACCCACAGTGACTAGTTAATCCAAATGAGGATTGTGTGAGGTTTAGCACCTGCTACTGCAGTGGTCATAAAGAAATTATTTAATACTTGCTGTTAATCGGAAGTGGAACATGCCTGAGAGAGAGTACACTGGACATGTTTTAATGGCGATCTGGGGTAATGAAAAGGTAAAAGTACAGTGTCAGAGGATTACCAGTGCTGCAGTAACTATTTCTGCGGGTTCACAAACCAACCCACCAGCAGCTCAACCACAAGCAGTGCCGGGTTATTTCTTAAATGAGAAAAAAACTCTTTGAAATTAAGATTCTGACTTTTCAGCTGAGATACTAAGTTTCAGAGACTGGCCTTCACACATCGAAGTCCGTCGGTGCGGGTTCACTCTTTAGGCTGAGGTCTACAAGAAAACAGGAAAGCCGCGCTCCCCCGCGCCGAAGCCAGGGCACCCTTTCCTTCTCGCCACCCCTGACGGTTCTCTGCCGGCATACGCAGACCCACGGATGGGGCTGTGCACCTAAGGGTGCTTGCACAGCCTGGGGAGACCCGGGGGCCTGATCCAGCGCTACCCGCTGTAGAAAGGCGGGTGCCTCCTCCGTGCACAGCGGGCGCCGTCCGGCACCGGGCTGCTGTACGCCAGGCTGCAGTGCCGGTGGCAGGGGGATGTGCCAGGACCCCGGGGTGCCGGGGGAACCCGACTGTGCTGTCTTGCGGGGCTCGGGGCGCCATGAGACTCAGGAGAGGGAGAACCGGCTTCCCCCTCCCTCCGGCCGGAGACCCCCCCGCGCCGTAACTGCCCGACAGCCCACACCGTCTCGCATGGCGGCGGTCACCACCGCACAAAGC
>NW_010393342.1:0-1046 GCF_000710305.1 Buceros rhinoceros silvestris | reverse complement strand
GTTGAACCTCAGCCCACTGACCTTGGCCCATTGATCCGGCCTGTCTAGACTCCCCTGTAGCCTCCTGACTTTAAAGCCTTTACAACACCTTTATCTTGGTGCCGTCTTTTAAAAACAATTTAATGACAGTGAGAGGTGTCAGATCCACAGGTTTTGAATGCAAAACAGAGCAGCATGTCCCTGCCTTAACTCCATCCCTCAACACCCGCGTGTGCCCAGCCTCCGTACGCAGGGTACTTCGAGAACTCACAGCAACCATCTTCATCACCACAGCACAAGAACAATTTTGCTTTCAGATCCAACCCTGAGGTACTATCTTCTTTCTAACCCCAACACACAGCTGACGGGGCGTTTCTCCCCCAGCCACAGCTGGATCTGATGGTGGGTCCAGTGCCAGCAGGATAAAACCTGCAGAGGCTGAGCATGGTGCTGGCTCGTGTGTGGCTGATCCGTGGCTGTGGGCTACGGCCCAGGCCGGGAAACCCAAAATACCTGTCTCTGATTCCGTGCTCTTTAGGGGGTTTTAACCCAGTTTTATGAGGCAACAAGATGGTGAAGAAGAAGAGTGAGGTATTCAGTAGCGTCATGTATTAGTGCATTTACATGTAGGTATGAAGTGCTCAAGGCCAGGCTGGACGGGGCTTGGAGCAACTTGGTCCGGTGGAAGGTGTCCCTGCCCATGGCAGCGGGTGGAACTGGGTGTTCTGGAATGTCCCTTCCAACCACGTCACCATGTCACTCTCCGAAATTCGTGGCGGGGTCACGCTTTAACTCTTTTTCACCAGCTCCTAACGCATCCTCACAGCCAACTAAAAGCTGTAACTTTGTCACACCCAGCCTGTATTACTTAACCCTTAAACAAGCGCTACCTACACTCCTTTGGTGTTGTTGCACTTCAACGGTGGAATCCGTGAAGAAAAGTCACTCGGTGGGTTTTTTTACCACGATTTTTATCTCAGTGTACCCTTGACGTGACCGGTCTCTCCACGGAAGGCGCCGCCGGGCTGCTCGGGGCGGCCCGCGACCCCCACGCAGCGCCCCCTGCT
>NW_010393341.1:0-1414 GCF_000710305.1 Buceros rhinoceros silvestris | reverse complement strand
CCTTGGTTTACCTCGGCCAAACCGGTGACAAAGTGTTAAAGCAAAGCAATTTGAGTGCTACTATACATTTAGTAAGATAAAAACAAGCAGTGAACATTACCATTCCTGATGCACTGCTAAAGTTCAAAGGCTTTTCATTATCCTGCACATTTCACTTATTTTTACTTAGTTTTAGAAGTGCCTTTCAAATTACATCCTTCTCTATTAGAGACAGCAATTCTTTAGTCTTCTTTTAAAGGCTGTGCAGCACTGAAACACATGGTTGCAATCAGCTTGGTGACAGGCACGACTCCCGGAAAGCAGCACTGCCAGGACACTCGCCAATTTTATTTCAAGTTCACACATGCAGTGTCTGGCTGTTTAGTGGGATCTTGCAGCTGCGTCTGTGTGTGCTGCAAGGAGGCTGGTACTTCTGATAGCAGATGGCAGCTGACCACTTCCCTGCGTTGTCCCAGTGGGAATTGAATATTCACAACAATGAGAGAAACTGGAACAATTTTACAGGAAGGACTGGAGAATTAAGTGAGGAAATAGCTACGGAAATGACATTTAATTTCCTATTCACGTCTCTTCCCAGCTTTCACTTAAACGTGGTGTTTCCAACAAGCTTTTTGTGACTTGAACAACAGGGATGGCCTAGCTTTAACAGGGCATGGGTCATCATGCTGCACAGCATGCCTTTGAAGCAGTTCTGCATCATTTCTCCTCTACTTTCAGCACTACTTTCCAGGAGCATTGCCTTAGAGCGTCCTACACTCTTCCCTGAGAACTGAACAGCTGTCTGGGAACCCCCCAGAACCACTAGCAGGCAGCTAGAAGACAGCTCTGTCCTTCTACTGGAATGGCAGGCAATGTCTCTGACTGAGATCAGTAACTCAGGAGAAAGCCTCTACAAAAAAAAAAACCCCAACAGTACTCATGCAAGGAAAGCATACAAATACCTTTCTAGGACAGAAGTTGCACTAGCTCCTATTTCTTTTCAAAGGCCTCAGATTCCATGATTCTGTCTATATCACAGAATCACAGAATAGTTAGGGTTCAAGGGACCTTAAAGATCATCTAGTTCCAACTCAACTTTCCACTAGACCATGTTGCTCAAAGCCAATGGTCAAAGCCAATCCATTGTCAGGAAAAGGAAAGTGCATGCTGTGAAGCTACAACTAATAATGTACAGCACTTCCATCGTTGTTGCAATTTACAAACATTTATTAAGCCACAGGAAAAGTGCAGTTTCCTGTGGGGATCAGGCACCTAGCGGGGGATGTTTTTGTGATTGGTAGAGTCTTTGCTTTTTGTTGTTGTTTTGTTGTGGTTTGTTTTTTTATTTGAAAGGTGGAACAGCAGAAATGAGGAATATACTGGGACACGAATTATCCAAAATCTAATGTCCTGGTTTGAGTTAGAACAGAACTAA
>NW_010393340.1:0-1660 GCF_000710305.1 Buceros rhinoceros silvestris | reverse complement strand
CCCCCCTTCTCAAACCGCGACACCTGCAGACTTTTCAATCTAAGGGCTTGTACAGGTAGCTGAAAGTAAAGACTGCCAAGCAGATGTTATCACTGTAATATTTTAGCAAAGGGCATGAACATCCTTTGGATAAAATGGAACAAGAAGCTGCAGAGATCTGAGTGTGTGTTTTGAAAAGAGCTTGGTCTGGATTCATGAATGAAAGAATAAGGTTTGGGAGACAGTGGCCTTGTGAGGGTGGTAGGAGAAAAGATGGGGGAAAAAAGTAACGAAAAGCTTGAAGTGTGGACTAGGGGCAAAATGTAAAGGAACTGGTAAGATTTACACAAAAATTTTATCTGACCTAACTTATGTAAAATGCAAAATAACCAGGTATATATTTAACTAGATTTCAGATTTCTTTCAAATACTATTTCTGTGCATTGCTCCTCACTGTATTTACCTGTATTCAGAACCCGAAGGTCTAGTTATATAGTACCTACAAACAATACCTTATGCTCTTACTTTTTGGTTTCCAGTGTTGCTCCAAGTTTTCATTTTTCATGACCACAAAAATGAGAGAATCTGAGGCAACATGCTCAGATATCATCTTGACCAGTTATATGGCCATTGCGCGATTTTTAAAAAAAATATTATCAGTTAATATCTGAAATCAGGAAGAATGCAATTAATCTGATATTTAACAACCACAGTTCAAACTGCTGGAATAAGTAGTTCTTCGTTATTTCCATTAACATTATTTGGCAATTCTAATTAGCATTTACATTATTAGTGGAATTATTAAAGACTTGGGTTAATTGAAGGCAAAGGTATCAGGGTGAAATGTTCATTAAATGACCTGACATTGAATTTCCATTTTCAGAACAAATTTAGGCACTGAAATATAGTAATACATAACATATTAACTGTTATACATAATTTTGGAAAAGGGGATGTAAATTTAGCACTTTTGAATATTTATCCCTTTACATAGCTCCATAGATCCCGGAGTCTAGAAACCATTTTGCCATTACCTTTTCACATTTGCTTTCTCTTGAAAATACGAGTCAAAATGTTCTGGCTGTAATAACCACATGAAAATACACCCGTCTTTTTATCAATTTTGTTTTGAGATGGTGTCTCCTGTCACCCTTCCAGTTGCCTGCCTTATTTCTTGTCACATCTCTAAAGCCCATAGACCAAGCAGATTTAACTAACCCCCTGCAACTCCCCGCAGAGTGCATTCCTCTGTCGGCACATATGCTTCTCATTCACCAACGCTGTTATGCATTCAGTTTTTCCCCCTCTCTTTTTACTGCCACCACCTTGTTGGCATTGTGGAAAGAGAATACCTTTAACAGGCCTTGAACCACTGTCATTACACACCCTAGACAGCAACCCAGGGTGCATCTCAGTACAAGTAGGAAATGAGAATTTCGGGCTACAATGACAGCTATCGTAATTTTTTGCAGCAGCTGAACACAGGCTATTTAGCTCAGGTGTTTCAGTAATGGTAATGCTCATGGAAAAAACAGTTCTTTGGGCCCTTGAGCTTTTTCATCTTTCTTCCACGTCAACACGTGAATCAGTGCAATTCTCACGAAGAAGTCACAAGGAGCAAGATATGATTTTAAGTGTGTGCTATACACCTACTCGTGTTATTAGCTCTGTATTTTGGTAG